>NW_028323043.1:3098501-3106001 GCF_047325235.1 Durio zibethinus | reverse complement strand
ATCAATAAACCTATAATTGATTCTTCCTGGGTCGATGCCCGAGCGGTTAATGGGGACGGACTGTAAATTCGTTGGCAATATGTCTACGCTGGTTCAAATCCAGCTCGGCCCAATAATTCGCTGATCCGCCATAACATAAAATGCCCATTTTTTTGTATTTTGTTTTCCAGAAAAGCCAAACAAAAAAATTAGGGAAGAATAAAAAAAGTCCAATTTTCTGATATATCCATCCCTACCGCTATTTGTTTTTTATTTGTTCTATTTATTTGTTCCCATAAATTCTGACCTTGATAATGATCTAGATTCATATCAGGATCATTAAGTATAAAGTTTAATGAAAAGAAAGAGTAAAGTAAAGAAAAAAGACTCTTTTTTTTTTTTCATTTTAAAATTGATTATCGATCGATTTGGCAATAACGAAAGGATTACTAGTAACTAGTAATCCGCGTTGCTCTCACTAAAGCGCATACCCGTATGGATATCAATATATCACTCGCGCCTTTGTTTGTTACAACACGGCGATTCGAATCTAAAATTTAAATAGAAAATGGCTTGAATGAAATCATAAGAATATCTATGCTGTACACTTTTCTTTATTGCCCTGGGATTGTAGTTCAATTGGTCAGAGCACCGCCCTGTCAAGGCGGAAGCTGCGGGTTCGAGCCCCGTCAGTCCCGACGGATACAATAAAAAAAAAATACATCAATTGATCCCTCCATTTTCTGTGAAAGGGAATACAAATGAAAGAATTTCATTCCCAAGGATAGCCTTTTTTATTTATTTTTTCCTTTCCATTTTTTGTTGGGGTTTATTTGTAAACTATTTGTAAACGGTGAAAGTGGAAAAGCAGTCAGATGATACATCATCAGATGATTGTACAAGGAAGGCGGTAGATTATCGAAAAGAAAGAGTGGAAAAGAATATATAGAAATAAAGGAAAGGAATTCTTTTGATTGGGCCAGGAATCCAATTTTGTATTCGGTGTGGATAAAAGAGCTTCCTATGTTATACTATTCAATTCTCGACGGTGAATCGATTTGATAGCTTAGATATTGTTATTCATGATATTGATCCGATTCGATGTCATTGAAATGTAAGTCATCGCATTGAATTTACAAGCGACAAATTTATCATCTCTATGGGATTAAATCCCGAGTTATTGCGAAGTAAAAAAAACAATGAAATTATGGAAGTAAATATTCTCGCATTTATTGCTACAGCGCTGTTCATTCTAGTTCCTACCGCCTTTTTACTTATAATATACGTAAAAACTGTCAGTCAAAGTGATTAATTTGAATGAAACTTGACTTTTTATCAAGGATTTAAGAAAAAAAGGATTCCAATTTCACGTCTTAAATAAATTAAATAAAATGAATGGACTAGAATCAGCAGTATCCTATCAAACTCGATAGTATGGTAGAAAAAAAATATGAATCTTTCTACCATACTATCCATATCTATTATTGTAATGTATAAAGATACAAGCTTAATATAGATGAATCTACAATATGTATCTTCATACATGTCGATATCAATTAAATATATGTAATGAAATATATGTAATGTACATAGTATCTCAATTTTATTTCTTCGCTTGATCTATTTTATTTGTGTTGATTTCAATCAATCTGAAATAATTGAAAGGCAAGTCTTACGATTTTCTAATTCTTTCATTTCATGGAACCGATTTTTAATTTAACTTCTTTTCTTTGATCCATGATATGAAATGAGTCAATAAAGCATGGCATAAATAAAATTCCTAAAATAATAAATAAAACAGGGGGTAAGTGTGCAATATGTGACTACACTAAGGCAAGATCTTATTAAATAAAAGAACTACTTTTTTTCTCTTTGAACAGTAACAGTAAAGAGGGAAGGAAATAAAAACAAACAAATACAGAAAAAAAAAAGGGGGGGGGGTTCCTTGTCCCTCATTGTCCATATATAACTCTGGTAAGAGCTGGTTCATCAAAATAGAAAATTTAGGAAGAATTCTTTTTTTTTTTTAATAAATTGCCTATCATCCGTATCCCTTTTACTTTCGAAATACGAACATGGGAATTATTGAAATGTTTGTTTGATTTTGATTGAAAGGGTATTATTCATAGAATACATTACTCCACTAGAATCCAAGAATTTCGAAATGAAGACTAATAAAATAGTTAAAAAGGCTTTGCAAAACGATCTAGAAAACAATTGATACGGTTTGATTCCTCAACCCAATTAGAAGTACCCCTAGAGTCCACTTCTTCCCCATACTACGAGTGAAAGGGAAAATGTAAAGACTACCATTAAAGCAGCCCAAGCAAGACTTACTATATCCATGTGTATTATGTCCCCTAATTTCTATGAATATGAAACAAATAGGAAGGAATTTTTCCATTATTGTTCACTAATAATAGTGGAATTACCGGTGCAGAGTCAAAAGGAAAAGGGAATTCTGACACACCACCGTTGATGAAACACTTCAATAAATCCGCTTATAACAAGTTCTTATATGATTTCTAGTAAAATCGAGAACCATTAAGCACAAGCAAAATACGCAGTAACACTTTTGGAAGTATCAAAAGAATGTTACTCACATGTAGCAATAATAAGACTTCTTCTTTCTTTTGGTGTCCCTTATTAAGTAAAAGCCAATTATCCATCCAATCTAATATTGATTGGATGCCTGAACACTCAGAGACTTTCATCAGTCTGTATACAAAGTATCTTCCAACCCTTCTACAACCATTCATTAGTTAATTAAACACTCCCGTTATCCAATCTAATTCAAGACTCCGATAGTAGCCCCTCTATTAGTAGGGGAGGGGCTACCATATCAAGATTTACTCATTCCCTTCCACTACTCTAGTTTTTCCTTGAATCCTAGACGTAAGGATTTACAACACTTTAGAAAACAAAACCTCCGGAAGTTTATAATCAAGTTTATAATCAAGAAAGTATCAAGAGTCCTTTTCTTACACTTGTTTTTGCCGGAGAAAATTGGTCGAGTTATATCAGCAAAACAGAATATAGGATTTCGCGTTTTTTGTTGATCAGGCGACACCCGGATTTGAACTGGGGAATAAGGGATTTGCAGTCCCCCGCCTTACCGCTCGGCCATGTCGCCAAAAGGCTACAAACAAAAAAATGAGAGTATCCCCTTTTTATTTTTAGATTGGATCCATACCTTCAATTGGTTATAGTATCTCAAGACACACAATATCTAAAAACAAAAACTTTCCCTTTCTTTTTTCTTTTCTATTGAAAAAGAAAATGTGGATTCTCAGTTACAAAAGTAAAAATGCAGGACAAAAAAATTGGAACCATTAACTATTAACTATTGACGGCAAATTTATGGACGATTCTTCTTCACTTGTCTTTCTCTAATGGTATAAGAAAATAAAAATGGATACATAACTAATTAGTATTGATTTTTTTTTTCAATTTTTCAATTCAATAAAAAAACTTTCTTAATTTCAATTATAAATTATATAATTATAAATTATATTATAATAATATAACAGCAATTATGAGTCTATGTAAACCCCCGAACATAAGTTGTTACACAGCTCTAGTTATCTAATGAGGTATTTTATCTATCTAGATATGATGTCCATAGGGAATCAGCAAGAAATTATCGTGTTTCAATTTTTCATTGAATAGATTAAAATTAAAGAAAAAATAGAATTTTTGATAGAGCACGCCATGTGTTGTCTCCACTAGAGAGCTATAATGGAATAAAAAGAAAAGAGGAAAGACATATATAAATAGAAATGCTATATCTGCATATGTTTAATAAATACAAGCCCTCTTTTCGTACGCACTTCAATCATATTCTAAATATTCTACTAAAAAATAAAAAACTAAAAAATGGGTAAAAACATCTCTCTTCTCTGCGAATCATTTTTTGAACAGAACAATGGAATCTATGAAAAAATTAAGTGCTAGAAAAATCAACTCTCTCCCGATATATATTTTATGATTATTTTGTCTTTATCTCAACGAACAGATCAAATCAGGAATTCATTTCATTTTTCTGGTATTCAATCGGATTGGAATATGGAATATCATAATAATGGTAGAAATTGAATTATTATTTTTTTTTTTGATATTCTATACAAAACTCCATAAGGCTAAATGGCATTTATCAATTCTTTTATGTAGCTGTTTGTTATAAATATAAATTAAAATTTGAGTATAATTTTTCTTCTTCCGTTCATACGCATTTCATACATTCCATATATATTATATGGTATATGGAGTTAGATAAAATTTCATGTGATTCAGTAAACAGAATAGAAATTCAATTCCATCATTATTAGATCGATTCATATGATTCGATGAAGAATGAGAAAAGAATGGGATTTTTTTGATAAATGGGAAATTCAAAATGCTCGGGAATGAAAATGGGGAAATGTATACAATACCTGGGTTGAATCAGATACAATTTGAAGGATTTTGTGGGTTCATGGATCGGGGCTTAACAGAAGAACTTGATAAGTTTCCAAAAATTGAAGATACAGATCAAGAAATTGAATTTCAATTATTTGTGGAAACATATCAATTGGTGGAACCGTTGATAAAAGAAAGGGATGCTGTATATGAATCACTCACATATTCTTCTAAATTATATGTATCCGCAGGATTAATTTTGAAAACCAGTAAGGATATGCAAGAACAAACAATTTTTATTGGAAACATTCCTTTAATGAACTCCCTCGGAACTTCTATAGTAAATGGAATATACAGAATTGTGATCAATCAAATATTGCAAAGCCCCGGTATCTATTATCGATCAGAATTGGATCCTAACGGAATTTCGGTCTATACTGGTACCATAATATCAGATTGGGGGGGGAGGTTCGAATTAGAGATTGATAGAAAAGCAAGGATATGGGCTCGTGTAAGTAGGAAACAGAAAATATCTATTCTAGTTCTATCATCAGCTATGGGTTCGAATCTAAGAGAAATTCTAGAGAATGTTTGCTACCCTGAAATTTTCTTGTCTTTCCTGACCGATAAGGAAAAAAAAAAAATTGGGTCAAAAGAAAATGCCATTTTGGAGTTTTATCAACAATTTTCTTGTGTAGGCGGGGATCCGGTATTTTCTGAATCCTTGTGTAAGGAATTACAAAAGAAATTCTTTCAGCAAAGATGTGAATTAGGAAGGATTGGTCGACGAAATATGAACCAGAGACTGAATCTTAATATACCTCAGAACAATACATTTTTGTTACCGCGAGATATATTGGCAGCTGCGGATCATTTGATTGGAATGAAATTTGGAATGGGTACACTTGACGATATGAATCATTTGAAAAATAAGCGTATTCGTTCTGTAGCGGATCTCTTACAAGATCAATTCGGATTGGCTCTGGTTCGTTTAGAAAATGTAGTTAGAGGAACTATATGCGGAGCAATTAGGCATAAATTGATACCGACTCCTCAGAATTTGGTAACTTCGACTCCATTAACAACCACTTATGAATCCTTTTTCGGATTACACCCATTGTCTCAAGTTTTGGATCGAACAAATCCATTGACACAAATAGTTCATGGGAGAAAATTGAGTTATTTGGGCCCCGGAGGATTGACCGGGCGAACTGCTAATTTTCGGATACGAGATATCCATCCTAGTTACTATGGACGCATTTGCCCAATTGACACGTCTGAAGGAATCAATGTTGGACTTATTGGATCCTTAGCAATTCATGCCAGGATTGGTCGTTGGGGGTCTCTAGAAAGTCCATTTTATAAAATATTTGAGAGATCAAAAAAAGCACAGATGCTTTATTTATCCCCAAGTCGAGATGAATATTATATGGTAGCGGCAGGAAATTCTTTGGCCTTGAATCAGGGTATTCAGGAAGAACAGGTTGTTCCGGCTCGATACCGCCAAGAATTCCTGACTATTGCATGGGAACAAGTTCATCTTCGAAGTATTTTTCCTTTTCAATATTTTTCTATGGGAGCTTCCCTCATTCCTTTTATCGAGCATAATGACGCGAATCGGGCTTTAATGAGTTCTAATATGCAACGCCAAGCAGTTCCGCTTTCGCGTTCCGAGAAGTGCATTGTTGGAACTGGGTTGGAACGCCAATTGGCTCTAGATTCAGGGGTTCCCGCTATAGCCGATCAAGAGGGAAAGATCATTTCTACCGATACTGACAAGATTATTTTATCGGGTAATGGGGATACTCTAAGCATTCCATTAGTTATGTATCAACGTTCCAACAAAAATACTTGTATGCATCAAACTCCCCGGGTTCAGCGGGGTAAATGCATTAAAAAGGGACAGATTTTAGCGGATGGTGCCGCTACGGTTGGTGGCGAACTCGCTTTGGGCAAAAACGTATTAGTAGCTTATATGCCATGGGAAGGTTACAATTTTGAGGATGCGGTACTCATTAGCGAGCGTCTAGTATATGAAGATATTTATACTTCTTTTCACATACGAAAATATGAAATTCAGACTCATGTGACAAGCCAAGGTCCTGAAAGAATCACTAACGAAATATCGCACCTAGAAGCCCATTTACTCCGCAATTTAGACAAAAATGGAATTGTGATGCTGGGATCTTGGGTGGAGACGGGCGATATTTTAGTAGGTAAATTAACGCCTCAGGTGGCGAAAGAATCATCATATGCTCCAGAAGATAGATTATTACGGGCCATACTTGGGATTCAGGTATCCACTTCAAAGGAAACTTGTCTAAAATTACCTATAGGTGGGAGGGGTCGAGTCATCGATGTGAGATGGATCCAGAAAAAAGGGGGTTCTAGTTATAATCCGGAAACGATTCGTGTATATATTTCACAGAAACGCGAAATGAAAGTAGGCGATAAAGTAGCCGGAAGACATGGAAATAAGGGTATCATTTCCAAAATTTTACCTAGACAGGATATGCCTTATTTGCAAGACGGAAGACCTGTTGATATGGTCTTCAACCCATTAGGAGTCCCTTCACGAATGAATGTGGGACAGATATTTGAATGCTCGCTTGGGTTAGCAGGGAGTCTACTAGATAGACATTATCGAATAGCACCGTTTGATGAGAGATATGAACAAGAGGCTTCGAGAAAACTAGTGTTTTCCGAATTATATGAAGCCGGTAAGCAAACAGCGAATCCATGGGTATTTGAACCCGAGTATCCAGGAAAAAGCAGACTATTTGATGGAAGAACGGGGGACCCTTTTGAACAACCTGTTATAATAGGAAAACCTTATATCTTGAAATTAATTCATCAAGTTGATGATAAAATACATGGGCGTTCCAGTGGACATTATACACTTGTTACACAACAACCACTTAGAGGAAGGTCCAAGCAAGGAGGACAACGGGTAGGAGAAATGGAGGTTTGGGCTCTAGAGGGATTTGGTGTTGCTCATATTTTACAAGAAATGCTTACTTATAAATCTGATCATATTAGAGCTCGCCAAGAAGTACTTGGTACTATGATCATTGGAGGAACAATACCTAAACCTGAAAATGCTCCAGAATCTTTTCGATTGCT
>NW_028323043.1:3070718-3093001 GCF_047325235.1 Durio zibethinus | reverse complement strand
AAAGGAAGGATAAATGAGGGGAACAAATAATTACAGGGAGTATTCTTCGTCTTCCTAGCCTTCGGCACAAGAAAAGGATGTGTAAAATTCCTTTTCTTGTGTCGAAATAATAACAATTCCGGATCCCATTCGTCAAAGATTTCTATTCTTAGTTTATATTTTTCCAGATTTTTCAGAACCCTTTATTTTTTTAGATTTACTTATAATAGATAATAGATTATAATAGATAATAGAATAAGTAATAAAGTAATCGAATAAGTAATAAGGATAATATAATAAGTATAAAATAAGTATAAATAAGTATAAAATAAGTATAAGTATAAATAAGTATAATATAATATAATAAGTAATGGACAACCAAAAAAAAGAGAAGGAATCCTTTTTTTTATAAATATAAAATAGAAGCAAGGCGATGAACTTATAAAAAAATTTCAAACTTTGATGAAATACTAAAATAAATAGAGTAAGGTTAGACTAGTCTAGAAAGGGTTTGCTTGATATCTGGTCGACAGAAAAAAAAAAGAAATATTAAAATTAAATATTAAAATATTAAAATTAAATATTAAAAAAAATTAAATATTAAAATTAAATATATATTGTGATTGTGTCATCCAGGAAAAGGAAATTGAGTGATTCCTTTTTTTCTTCTAACCTTGAAAGTATCGATAGATACTATCGAAGAACAGATGCTATGAATCAATTAATCGAGTTCATTTTTCAAAAACATCATCGGAAAAAGTGATCTATTTGTTGTCATTTATATTTATACGAACAAAATATTATGATCATTAAGAATTCAACGGGACCCCTCCTCGCGAATCAGACAAAGAAAGAGGAGGCGGGCCCCGTTGAGTTCTTACACTTTCATGCCTATAACTTAGTTCATCCCATTATTACATATTACAGGGACGAACCCAATCCAGAATATGAACCATAAAAGAAAATACCTATTAAACCGATCACAGGAATACCAGTTACCGTACCTATTATCCAAAGAGGAATCCTTCCAGTAGTATCGGCCATTTATCCCGCTTCCCTCCACATTTCATCAAGTGGTCATGCTAAAGACATAAACAGTCATAGATAATTATGAGATGCAATCCTTCCGAATGGGATAAGAGAATTCCTACTATTATTTAGTATTCTACTACTCTTTTTTTCTTAATTGAAGAAATAATTGGAAAATAAAACAGCAAGTACAAAAATGAGTAATAACCCCCAGTAGAGACTGGTACGATTCAATTCAACATTTTGTTCGTTCGGGTTTGATTGTGTCATAGCTCTATAATTAATTCGGATTAGGTTTATCGTTGGATGAACTGCATTGCTGATATTGACCCCAAAAAAGAAACGGTAGGTACAGCTAGTCCGTGAACAGCCAACCATCGCACTGTAAAAATTGGATAGGTTCGATCTATGGTCATTGGGTCCTCCTAAAAAGATCTACTAAATTCATCGAGTTGTTCCAAAGAATCAAAACGGCCGGTTATTAATGGAATTCCTTGTCGGCTCTCTGTAAAATACTCGTTTGGACGAGGGCTTCCAAACACATCATAAGCTAAACCTGTGCTGACGAATAACCAACCCGCAATGAATAGGGAAGGTATAGTAATACTATGAATGATCCAGTATCGAATACTGGTAATAATATCAGCAAAAGAACGTTCTCCTGTGCTTCCAGACATGCTGAGCTCCGCATATTCTTGTAGGGGATCGATTCCGTAAAAGATGAGATCAGTAAACGGAAATTCACTGAAATTCAATCTTTGTGAGATCGTCAATATTGTACCAAAGGTATTTTTAGAGTATACCGAATCAGTATAGCTATCCTTCTTCTGACACAGCAACGCAATTTCAAACAGTATATCGACATGAAGTGCTAGATAATTTCTTTCTTCTTCTTGCTTGTCGATGTATAACCACGTATCATGCGATAGAAAATTCCTCAAATTCCTGGAATATAATATAGGGGATTCTATTATTGGTTTGGGGCTAGAAACGGAAGATCAGGTAACCCGTGAATCCAACAAGTTTATAATAATTCATGAAGGAAATTATCATATTTCCGCAAGTCAATTAGATGCGAAATCTAAAAATTGACTTTTTTTCGTAATTGCATAAGAGGTTTTGTTTTTTGTTGTAAGCCCTCCTTTTTTTATTTTAAGGAATTGCTTAGTCGTCTAGTAACAAGTAAGAGTAGTCGATAGTATTAGATATAGATAAAAAAAAGAGCAAGGAATAAAAAAAAAATTCTACTAATCAATATTTGTGAGGCGGCCTTTCTTGTATTCTTGTATTAGATCCAAAGGTTTTTTCTTGACCTAACTACAAAGATGATGAATCTATTTCTTTTTCTTTTCTACTCTTGTCCTGCCGCTCTATTTTTGTGAATACCGTTTAGAATGATTGATGAATCAAAAAATTTCAATTGAACTTATTCTTTCAATTGGTATTTTTGCTTATCCCCGTCTCTTTTAAAAATTGAAACTTAGGTAAGTGCTTTATAAACATATGTATAAAAAGAACATATTTCATTTAGCTCCTTCATGCCTACTCTAACTAGTTATTTCGGTTTTTTACTAGCGGCTTTAACTATAACCTCAGCTCTATTTATTGGTCTGAGTAAGATACGACTTATTTGAAAATTAATTGAATGAACGAACAATTAATAAAAACAAAGTTTTCTGTCCTATTCCATATATTCTATAGTTCCTTACCGTGTTAATTATCAATTATTAGTTATTGATATTCATGGGCAATAGAGATTAATATTTAGGGATAGATATTACCTTTCTTTTTCTCCTTTCAAATAAATTGAAATGATTGAAGTTTTTCTATTTGGAATCGTCTTAGGTCTAATTCCTATTACTTTGGCTGGATTATTCGTAACCGCATATTTACAATACATACGTGGTGATCAGTTGGACCTTTGATTAATTAACATCTCTTTTTTTGACTGACCCCTTTAATTTTAATTTAATTAATTTAATTCAAGGAGGTCAAATTCGAATTGCTGTTCAATTTTTTTTTTTTTTTTTTTTTTTTCAGTTCGGTGTAATTTTCGACTTAACAAGAGCGGAATCACGCTCTGTAGGATTTGAACCTACGACATTGGGTTTTGGAGACCCACGTTCTACCGAACTGAACTAAGAGCGCTTTCTTATCATAATAAATAAGACTGTAAAAAAGAGGATTCTTTTATTTTATAACCCCAATACATCGTGCACACCTATACTATCATATATCATATATAATATGAGAAAATGATAGATTATGTATGCTTAATTTTAATCAATCTAAAACTAAAATGGCTCCCTCCTTACTGCTCAAAGGAGAAGTAATAGGTAGGGATGACAGGATTTGAACCCGTGACATTTTGTACCCAAAACAAACGCGCTACCAAGCTGCGCTACATCCCTTTCAATTGGCCTACGATGTTATTGTAGAGAATCCCTGTCTTGTTTTCCACACCCTTATTTCATCTATTGATATACAAAAATTATCTTTCCATTTCCTCTTTTTGGTCTCATATCATATAACAACCATATAATGAATAATAAATGAATCTTTTTGGCGGGAATTCTCAGGCAGAAAGGGACCTATTTTGCTGTTTTAAGAAAAGGAAAATCTTATCTATCGAATCATTGTACATTTAAATTTTAATTTTGAATTAGGAATTCCGGGTACAAATATACAAATACAAGTGGTCTTTAACCACACATACATGTGATTATATATGTATTACCATGTATTACCATAATGTATGTAATACGATAAAGAAGGAGGATTTTAAATGCGAGATCTAAAAACATATCTTTCCGTAGCACCGGTACTAAGTACTCTCTGGTTCGGTTCTTTAGCGGGTTTATTGATAGAGATCAATCGTTTCTTCCCGGATGCGTTAACATTCCCTTTTTTTTAATTCTAGTTATTGTCGCGGGACGGGGTGAAAAAGATTAGATCGATATACAATCAAATATCTGTGACTAATCTCTCGCCCCCCCTTGACTTTAGTTGTTTTTAGAATTATAATTATATAAGAAATGAATTCTAATTATATAAGAAATAATTCTATTTAGTTTTTTTAGAATTCTAATTATATAAGAATTATATAAAATAAATAAGGAAGGTAGAACGAAAAAAGTGGATTGAACCTCAACAAAACTTGGGTTCAAGCTCCAATTAAATTACTAGTAGAGCGAAAAGAGAAATGTGGCTGGAACAACAGTATCCTACAAGATACTTAAAGAAAATACCGTACTGTGATTCTAAATCGAGTTAGAAATCATTGTATTACTTATTTACTATTAGTATAATACATATTGATTTACTATATTGATTGCAATTGATTGCAACGAAATCTTTCAGGATTTGGTTTTGAGTTAGCAACTTTTATTTATTTATTTTCATTCCTTTCTTCTTCACTTTTGATCGGAAAATAGAAGAGTTGGGTGAATTAAAAACTCAAAGGGGGTTCATGGCCAAGAGTAAAGATGTCCGAGTAACGATTATTTTGGAATGTACCAGTTGTGTTCGAAACGTCGTTAATAAGGAATCAACGGGCATTTCCAGGTATATTACTCAAAAAAATCGACACAATACGCCTAGTCGATTGGAATTGAAGAAATTCTGTTCCTATTGTTACAAACATACAATTCACGGGGAGATAAAGAAATAAATCGAATCAAGTACTCGTATGTCAACCCTTCCCGAGAATATGAGAAAATAGGACATTAGGTATTTAGGTAACATTAGGTATTTAGTATGAGAAAATAGGACATTAGGTATTCAGGTATAATAATATATATTATATAATATATTAAGTAATATTAAGTATATAATTAGTTAGATATAATATATAACTAATATATAACAAATATTTTATTTATATATTAGTCTATATTTGTATTTCCTTGTCTATTCCACGCTTTCTTTTTAAAGTGAAGTTTTTAGTTTTAAATTATTCGATATGCACGTTAATAAATTTTTAACCTTTTTAACCTGGTATATGATTGTATCAATATTCTTTTATTTTTTTTTATTCTATTTTTTATTTAGTTCTTATTTTTTTAATAATTTTTTTCTTTATTCTCGAGTCAATTATTTATTTTTTTAGTTTACCGTCTTCGAATGATTTTTAGTTTACAGTCTTCGAATGATTAGGAGTTGGATTTTCATTGATTAGGAATTAGATTTTTAATATCACTAACTATTTTTTTTTTTATTTTCTATTCGTGCATAATGATTATTTTAATATTGTTAATTTTAATATTGTTGTTAATTTTAATATTGTTAATATTGTATTATTTATTATATTGTATGATTTATTCATTACTATATTTTTTAGTTATTACTATATTTTGTATTTATTACTATATTTCATTATTTATTTCTTATTTTATTAATTATTTATTATTTTCGTGTCGGTTCTATATATATTTATAAATTATATTTATTTATTATTTATGTATTATCACAGTTATAGATATTTATTTAAATTATATTTATATATTAAATATATTAAAATATTAAATTATATTTATATTTTATATATTAAATATATTAAAATATGAAATTATATTTATATATATTTATAAATTATATTTATTTATTATTTATGTATTATCACAGTTATAGATATTTATTTAAATTATATTTATATATTAAATATATTAAAATATTAAATTATATTTATATTTTATATATTAAATATATTAAAATATGAAATTATATTTATATATTAAATATATTAAAATATGAAATTATATTTATATATTAAATATATTAAAATATGAAATTATATTTATATATTAAATATATTAAAATATGAAATTATATTTATATATTAAATATATTAAAATATGAAATTATATTTAAATAAATATCTATAAATAATATAATAATAAAATAAACTAATAAAATAAACAAATAAATAATAAATAAATAATTAAAATAAACTAATAAAATAAACAAATAAATAAGAAATAAATAATAAATAAATAATACAATAATAAAAAAAACAAAGCAAATCGTATTTATTCTATTAATTCTATAATTTGAATTTGATCCGATCAAAATAGGATTTTAGAAAAGGATAGGATAGGATTATTTTTAGAAATAAGGAATAAAGAAATGATGGATAAATACAAGCGATCTTTTCGTAGGCGTTTGCCCCCGATCCAATCGGGGGATCGAATTGATTATAGAAACATGAGTTTAATTAGTCGATTTATTAGTGAACAAGGAAAAATCTTATCTAGGCGAGTAAATAGATTGACTTTAAAACAACAACGATTAATTACTATTGCTATAAAACAAGCTCGTATTTTATCTTCGTTACCCTTTATTAATAATGAGAAACGATTTGAAAGAAGGGAGTCGACCGCTAGAACTAGAACCAGAAATGAGAAACGATTTGAAAGAAGAGAGTCGACCGCTAGAACTACTGCTCTTAGAACCAGAAATAAATAGGCTTACCCTTCAATTGACTCAAAATTATCAAACGTAGACTGATGCTGTTATTCAAAAAATCTGATAATCAAAATTGTCGTGTCGTAAGAAAAAAGAAATAAATAAAAGAATCGAATCGGGTTGGGGAAGAAAAATAAATTTTTTTTTTTTTTATTGAGCGTCTTCGCTCATCTTGTTTTCTTGTTTTGATGACCTTATCAGAATTTTTTTATCATATTAATTTCTACTCTACCTCCCTCGAGTTCATTCTCGAGGGAACCCCATTTCATTTAAAGCATTTCGGTGGATTCCTTCCGATCTCCTTATTTTATAATCTCGTTGGAAATCATATAAAGACAATTCCTATTTGAGATAGCTATTTGTGCAAGTATTTTACGATTAAGAAGCAACTGTTTCTTGTACCGATTTTTTATTAATCTACTATAATTATAGGATACCCCCATTCCTCGAATTCCTGCATTTATTCGAGTGATCCACAAACGACGAAAATATCTTTTTTTCCTATCTCTATCCCGATCAGCCGAAACCAAAGCTCTTACTCTTTGTCTCCGAGCTATATATCCCTCTTTCATTCTGGTCATTGAATAAAAGAAATTTTGATGAATAACTAATTCTTTCTTTCAGTTATTCTTTTCTAGTCTATTAATAACAAAACGGATTCTTCCAATGTATAAATAAAAATTCCAATGGCTTTTGCTACTATAACCGTCCCGCCCACGATTTTTCCTTTTTTCTAGGCATTTCATTTCGCCTTGAAATAAGAAATTGTATTGATACTAGGTATCAAAAAAAGCATATTAACTAAAATAAAGGAGTAAATAGAAATGGATAAATAAATAGTGGGTTCCATCGTTTCTATGTTTACTTCTTAAACGGTGAGGTCCCCTCTATACACCGGAGCTCATTCCTTCATTTAACATTTAATTGGTAACTTGTACAGTTCACACTCTTCGGCTCTACTCATAAATTTTTCAGTAATAGATCTTTCACAACGAGATCTATCTTATACAGTAACGGTATGTAATTAGGAGGATTAATTGGGTAGCTGACCCTGTTAGTCCGTTCTTTGCAAGAGTCGAGCATAATCTTTTTGCTTTTTTAATAGGATTTTCCCGCTTAATGGATAAGCATTTGCTACCAATGGGGGAATTTTTAAAAAATTCCAAGATTGGATTTGCGCCAATGGAAACCAATAAATTTCATACACAATAGAAGGATATGGTAGATCTATCTTTTTTAGATAGTGAACGGAAGAACCCCATTCTATTCACTGGTACTGATCGTTGATACTGAAAAATTGTTTCCTTTTTCTCAGCCCATGATCTGAACAAGTCGCACATACACCCTAGTACATCTTCCTCGGCGCTGAGGACATCCCCGAAGAGCAGGGGCTTTCGTGACATTTCTAATTGGCTGTCTTGCATTTCTAATAAGTTGTTTAATAGTTGGCATGCTGAATCATATACAATCATATACATAATAGACTGGTTTAGATCGATCCTAACCAGATGATTATGAATTACTTCTTTTTCTCTTTAATAGATTAATAAAATATTAATCTATTAAAGAGAAAAAGAAGAAAGGAATAAGAGGGATTAAATCAATCTAAATCAAAAATAAATGGTGTTCCATTGTCGTCAAATGGTGGTCTTCCATTGCCATTGTCGTCAAATGGTGGTCTTCACATTGCCATTGTCGTCAAATGGTGGTCTTCCATTGCCCATTGTCGTCAAATGGTGGTCTTCCATTGCCATTGTCGTCAAATGGTGGTCTTCCATTGCCATTGTCGTCAAATGGTGGTCTTCCATTGCCATTGTCGTCAAATGGTGGTCTTCCATTGCCATTGTCGTCAAATGGTGGTCTTCCATTGCCATTGTCGTCAAATGGTGGTCTTCCATTGCCATTGTCGTTAACTAGTCTCCATTTTTTATTCACTATAGGTTTGTTATTCACTATAGGTTTGTTATTCACTATAGGTTGTTATTCACTATAGGTTTTTCATTCACTATAGGTTTTTCATTCACTATAGGTTTTTCATTCACTATAGGTTTTTCATTCACTATAGGTTTGTTATTCACTATAGGTTTTTCATTCACTATAGGTTTTTCATTCACTATAGGTTTTTCATTCACTATAGGTTTTTCATTCACTATAGGTCTCGATTCTGTACGCACTATATGATCCACAATTCCATGATCTTTGGCTTCTTTTGCTGACATAAAATTATCTCTTTCCATGTCTTTGTTTATAACCCATCGGGCTGCCCGTTCTTTGTACATAAGCCTCTATGATGTCTTCTTGCATTTTCTTCGTCTGTTTCCATGACCCAGTCTTTGAAGCCATCATCCTTAAGCATACTAATAGGTTGATGGATCATTACCCTGATGATATAACATACTTCTAACTCACATAATGAGGCGAGAAGAATAGCTATAGAATTGAACAACCGTACAGGCATTTTTTGCGCATTGCATACGGCTTTACAATTGCATACGGCTTTACAATGGAATTCTCTTTTTTCTTTCATCGAAAAAAAGAGAAAATATAGAGTCTATTAGACCCAGATTAATAAATAATCCAATTACCATCCTTCTTTTTCTTTTTTTTTCGGAAAAGTTTAAAAATACTATGATGGCTCCGTTGCTTTATATATTTATTTCGTCTGTGATTCAGCAATCCCAAAGTTTCTTTTTTTTTTTGAAAAAAAAAAAAGAAAGAAAAAAAATAGTCTTTTTTTTTTTCGTACTCTTTCATAACATAAATATTGTTAATAGCCTCTGGTAGGAAAAGAAAAAAAGTTTGTGACGCCTGAGATGGGCCCACGATAGCTAAGATCAAATTGGAAATGCCCCTTCACTCATACTACTCTTTCGATACATAATCTAATATTTTTTTTTGAAAAAAAAAAAAAGAAATAAAAAAAAAATTTCATATCGAATTCAAAGTGCCATGCTATTATTACTTACTAATTCATATTTCATATGGCGAAGGCATAGTCTTCTTTTTTCTTTCCATCAATAATAAAAAAAAAAAACTCATTGGCGCCGAGCGTGAGGGAATGCTCTGCGTTTGGTAATTTCTCCTCCGACCAAGAGAAAAGCTGCGATTGAAGCGGTCAATCCCATGGCTAGTGTATGCACATCTGGTTCCACTGCTTGCATAGTATCAAAAAGAGATAATCCAGATACTATCCCTCCGCCAGGAGAGTTTATAAAAAAAAACAGGTCTCGGCTATTACTCTCTATACTGAGATAGATCATAATACCCGCAAGTTGATTCGAGGTCTGGATATCAAGCTCTTTGCCCAAAAAAAGCAATCTTTCTCGATAAATTCGGTTGATTAGGATAAAATTGTATCCCTTAGTAGCCGTACAGGCACCTTTTGATGCATACGGTTCAACAAAAATTGCGAAAAAAAATCAATGTGTAGATTCCAGCCATCCTTTGTTTTTTCTAGTCGGACCTTTCTAACTTCTAATTTCTAATGAAGGGGCTTTTTCTTACATTTTTTAAATAAAATGAAATTTAAAATTAAATTAAAGAAAGATGAGTTTTGGCCCGTTTTCCTATAATATAGAAAAAATTCGCTAAACTTATTGCACAAACTTTTCATTGATCCATTTTTTTTTCATTGCGATTCAATCCAAATCACGATGTCATTTTCTTGTTCCTGAATGGGGTTCGTCAATTTTTTATTCAATTTTTTTAGGTTTATGCTCTACTCCGAGTAAAGATCTGCCCGATTTTTATTTGCACATATAGGACAAATGACCCAATACCACGTCTTTTTGCTATGATTTCATTTCCTTTTTTTATTTTAATTTAATTCCTTTTTCTTTCATGTTTTTCGCCAAATATTCAACGTATTTCCCATATTATTCGATTGATTAACAGTTTGAAATCGCTCTTATTTATAATTAAAAAAAAAAAGAAAAATTATGATTATGATATAGGTGGTAATCATAAATATATTACCAATTGGGTTTTTTCTAAACGGAGCCTGGATACTTCATTTTATCAGTCCAACCAAGCCAACCATAAATCATTCTAATTGAAAATATTAATCTGGATACACCCCCATGAAATGGATCTCTAATTGCACTTCATTACACTTCCCGCTACAAATTTTTGATAATTCAATCAATCTTTTTGGGGCGAAACAGGGGATATCTCGATCGGGCGAGAGAACGGGGGAATCCCATATGACCCAATATATTTGACAAGTCGCACTATATGTCAACCCAGCTTGCATCGTTATCTCCCGGAACTTGAAAAGGAACTTTTGGAATACCAACAGGCATAAAGTAAAAAGAATGTAAAATTATATTTCGCTTTGATTGTGGAAGCGTAATACGTAATGTAATACGTAATAATGGTCTTATCTTAATAATATGTAATATTATATTTCACTTTGATTGTGGAAGCGTAATACGTAATGTAATACGTAATAATGGTCTTATCTTAATAATATGTAATATTATAATATGTAATATTATATTTCACTTTGATTGTGGAAGCGTAATACGTAATGTAATACGTAATAATGGTCTTATCTTAATAATATGTAATATTATAATATGTAATATTATATTTCACTTTGATTGTGGAAGCGTAATACGTAATGTAATACGTAATAATGGTCTTATCTTAATAATATGTAATAATGGTCTTAATAATATGGGCCTTTATCATATTTTATACATAGATAGACTAAGGCCATAAAATAAAGAAAGGCGGAATGAATGAAAGAGAATTCTTACGAATAGGTCCTTTGAATGATGAACAAATAGGGATGCATTCATTCATAAAAAATAGGATCAACCCCCATTGCGTATTGATACTTATCGAGTATAGAATAGATCTGCTTCTCTTTTTTCTTCTGAGCCGAATTCTTCCCTTATTACTAATGGAATAGAACAAACATTAATCCTTTCTCCGAAAGAATCCACCGAAAAGGGGAGGTATTCCAATGCAATAAAGTTACATAGTGTCTATTTTTCGTTGATTTGATAAAGGGGTATTTCCATGGGTTTGCCTTGGTATCGTGTTCATACTGTCGTATTGAATGATCCCGGTCGCTTGCTTTCTGTTCATATAATGCATACAGCTCTGGTTGCTGGTTGGGCCGGTTCAATGGCTCTATATGAATTAGCTGTTTTTGATCCCTCCGATCCCGTTCTTGATCCAATGTGGAGACAAGGTATGTTCGTTATACCCTTCATGACTCGTTTAGGAATAACCAATTCATGGGGCGGTTGGAGTATTACGGGGCGGACTATAACAAATCCGGGTATTTGGAGTTACGAAGGTGTGGCCGGAGCACATATTGTGTTTTCTGGCTTGTGCTTCTTGGCAGCTATCTGGCATTGGGTATATTGGGATCTAGAAATTTTTTGTGATGAGCGCACAGGAAAACCCTCTTTGGATTTGCCCAAGATTTTTGGAATTCATTTATTTCTCTCAGGAGTGGCTTGCTTTGGCTTTGGCGCATTTCATGTAACAGGATTGTATGGTCCTGGAATATGGGTGTCCGACCCTTATGGACTAACCGGAAAGGTACAACCTGTAAATCCAGCGTGGGGCGTGGAAGGTTTTGATCCTTTTGTTCCGGGAGGAATAGCCTCTCATCATATTGCAGCAGGGACATTGGGCATATTAGCGGGCTTATTCCATCTTAGTGTCCGTCCGCCCCAACGTTTATACAAAGGATTACGTATGGGAAATATTGAAACCGTCCTTTCCAGTAGTATAGCTGCTGTCTTTTTTGCAGCTTTTGTTGTTACTGGAACTATGTGGTATGGTTCAGCAACTACCCCCATCGAATTATTTGGTCCTACTCGTTATCAATGGGATCAAGGATACTTCCAGCAAGAAATATATCGAAGGGTTAGTGCTGGGTTAGCCGAAAATCAAAGTTTATCAGAAGCTTGGTCTAAAATTCCTGAAAAATTAGCTTTTTATGATTACATTGGCAATAATCCGGCAAAAGGAGGATTATTCAGAGCGG
Source organism: Durio zibethinus (assembly GCF_047325235.1). Classification (NCBI taxonomy): domain Eukaryota; kingdom Viridiplantae; phylum Streptophyta; class Magnoliopsida; order Malvales; family Malvaceae; genus Durio; species Durio zibethinus. The sequence goes on along the minus strand of NW_028323043.1, from coordinate 3,080,523 downwards.
GTTCAATGGACAACGGGGATGGAATAGCCGTTGGGTGGTTAGGACACCCTATCTTTAGAGATAAAGAAGGGCGTGAACTTTTTGTACGTCGTATGCCTACTTTTTTTGAAACATTTCCGGTTGTTTTGGTAGACGGAGACGGAATTGTTAGAGCGGATGTTCCTTTTAGAAGGGCAGAATCGAAGTATAGTGTCGAACAAGTAGGTGTAACTGTTGAGTTCTATGGTGGCGAACTCAATGGAGTGAGTTATAGTGATCCTGCTACTGTGAAAAAATATGCTAGACGTGCTCAATTGGGTGAAATTTTTGAATTAGATCGTGCTACTTTGAAATCCGATGGTGTTTTTCGTAGCAGTCCAAGGGGTTGGTTTACTTTTGGGCATGCTTCGTTTGCTTTGCTTTTCTTCTTCGGACACATTTGGCATGGTGCTAGAACCCTGTTCAGAGATGTTTTTGCCGGTATTGATCCAGATTTGGATGCTCAAGTGGAATTTGGAGCATTCCAAAAACTTGGAGATCCAACTACAAGAAGACAAGTAGTCTGATGCAAGATTGCTTTGTTATTTTTCGCTTCTATTTTCTGTTTGTGATTTGACATAGGCTGCTGTAAAAATCTTGATTAAAATCGCTGCCTTTTCTTTGATTCTTGTTCTTTCGTTATTTTATTCGGGAGATGATTCTAAATAAATAGGTACGGAAGCTATAATTGTAAACCACGATCGAATTTATGGAAGCATTGGTTTATACATTCCTCTTAGTATCTACTCTAGGGATAATTTTTTTCGCTATCTTTTTTCGAGAACCGCCTAAAGTTCCAACTAAAAAAATGAAATGATTTTTCATTATCTCAATTGAAGTAATGAGCCTCCCAATATTATATTGGGAGGCTCATTACTTCAATTAGTCCCCGTGTTCCTCGAATGGATCCCTTAATTGTTGAGAGGGTTGCCCAAAGGCAGTATATAAGGCGTACCCAGTAAAACTTACAAGTAAACCAGATATAGAGATGGCGACTAAAGTTGCTGTTTCCATTATTATATAATTATATAAATAATATATATAAATATAAATATAAATAATATAAATATAAATATAATTTCAAGATCACAATGGATCTATGATAAGATCGTTTATTTACAGCGGAATGATATACAAAGTCAACAGATCTCACTGAATACAAAATAAGATTTATGGCTACACAAACCGTTGAGGGTAGTTCTAGATCTGGTCCAAGACGAACTGTTGTAGGGGATTTTTTGAAACCATTGAATTCGGAATATGGTAAAGTAGCTCCTGGATGGGGAACGACTCCTTTGATGGGTGTCGCAATGGCTTTATTTTCGATATTCTTATCTATTATTTTGGAGATTTATAATTCTTCCGTTTTACTGGATGGAATTTCGCTGAATTAGATTCACAAGAACCACGAAGCCTCGCTTTTCAATACAAAAAGTGAAACTTTTAGTTCTCGGATTTTTTTTAGCCCATTCTATTTTGGTAGTTCGACCGCGAAATTTTTTTTGTTTCTGTATTTCCGGAATATGAGTGTGTGACTTGTTATAATTGATCCTATTGATAGTACAGAAAATGGGTCTGTCCTCTTGATCGAGATAGTTTTATCCCGTCGGATAGCCATTCTAGTATCTGGAGCACGGAATATATGAAATGGATCACGAAGTATTCGAACTATGATTCATACTTAATATTCAAACCTCGCGGCCGGACTCAAAAAAAAAAAAAATTTTCAAAGAAAGAGGTTTTTTATTTATAAATCGAGAAATTTTTTCTTCTTTCAAACTCTCATTTAGTTTATGCTTATTTTGATCAAAGGACAAACCTTTCTTTTCTTTGTATTTTTATTTATTATATCTATTCTATTCATTGAATAAGTGATGATCCAATAATTCTTACTCAAAGAATCTTTGGACTTAGTTTGAAGGTTTTATTGAATCATCGCGGTTCTGGTATGAATCTGAAGTTTCAATTGATTCATAGGGTCTTAACAAGAGAATTCCTATTAAAAATAAAGAAAACAAGAATAAAGCCACATTCCATATAAATAACAAATCAAAGCAAAGAAAAAGAAAAGAAATAAGTAGGTAAATAGAAGATTCAAGAGGCCTGATCAACATAAAGACGAATGCGCCGACTTGATTTTTTGGCATTATAATTACAACTACAAAAAAGAGCTTTCGGATTTTTACTCTTTTGTGTCTTCAGATAAAATTGAATGAAAAGATTAAGAAGTTTCAAACTTTCTATTCCATATCCGTTTCAGCTATTATTTGGGTGTTTTTGTTTGAGCTGTACGAGATGAAATTCTCATATACGGTTCTCAGGGGGGGAGTCCTCTTGGTTTACCTATCTCAATAAAGTCTATGATTGGTTCGAAGAACGCCTCGAGATTCAGGCGATTGCAGATGATATAACTAGTAAATATGTTCCTCCTCATGTTAACATATTTTATTGTCTAGGAGGAATTACGCTTACTTGTTTTTTGGTACAAGTAGCTACAGGATTTGCTATGACTTTTTACTATCGTCCAACCGTTACTGAGGCTTTTACTTCTGTTCAATACATAATGACTGAAGCTAACTTTGGTTGGTTAATCCGATCAGTTCATCGATGGTCGGCAAGTATGATGGTCTTAATGATGATCCTGCACGTATTTCGTGTCTATCTCACTGGTGGTTTTAAAAAACCTCGCGAATTGACTTGGGTTACAGGCGTGGTTCTGGCTGTGTTGACTGCATCTTTTGGTGTAACAGGTTATTCCTTACCTTGGGACCAAATTGGTTATTGGGCAGTCAAAATCGTAACAGGCGTTCCGGAAGCTATTCCGGTAATAGGATCGCCTTTGGTAGAGTTATTGCGTGGAAGTGCTAGTGTGGGACAATCCACTTTGACCCGTTTTTATAGTTTACACACTTTTGTATTACCCCTTCTTACTGCTGTATTTATGTTAATGCATTTCCTAATGATACGTAAGCAAGGCATTTCTGGTCCTTTATAGAGAATATAGACCATAGCTATATTGTAACCAATCATTTATCTTATTACTTGCCAATCATTTATCTTATTACTTGGGGGAGGAACAATAGTATTTCATTGCTACAAATATGGATTGTTGAAAAAAAAAAAAAAATAAGACATGTATTTGGATATTTCCTTTCAACTCCACAATATTCTATTATTTATTTGATATGACATGAATAGTTGAAGGGAATTCCCCGAAGAGAAAATGGATTATGGGAGTGTGTGACTTGAACTATTGATTGGGCCATGCAGAAATATGCCTTTATCTGCTACATTGGAATTCACAACCAAATGTGTCTTTGTTCCAACCACCGTGTAAGCCCCATACAAAGGATAGGCTGGTTCGCTTGAAGAGAATCTTTTCTATGATCAGACCTGACGATGTCGTGTATGAACAGGGCTCCGTAAGATCCAGTAGAATAAGTGATTTGGCATAATGCAAATTAGATTTTATTTATTTATTTTTATTTTTTTTTTACTTTCTTATCTTAATAGTATGAAAATACATTCATTTCTTCTGCATCGACCCGATTTATTATTATTATACTATCGGAGTGAAACAAGGGATCTAAAGAAGAGCAAAGGCTAGACTATATTAGTAACAAGTAAATCCTTTGTATGTAAAAAATCTCGATATATTTTTGGGATAAAGGTGAATCGCAAGGCCTAAGACGACCCAGAAAGCACTTGATCACGATCAACTTTGTACGCCTACTTGGGTATTGAGCATTTACCTGTAAAAATGGCATTCCTTGGAATGTATAGTTGCAACTTCGTAAAATGGAATCAGGTAACTTTTTTCTTACATATGAAATCATTCATATATGTGTGGATAACATATAGATTCATTTTATATGTATCCGTTTGTATCCATTTGATTCGATTGATTTTTGCTTGAGCCGGATGATGAAAAATTATCATGTCCGGTTCCTTCGGGGGATGGATCTAGAAAAATTCACCTATCCTAATAACAAAAAAACCTGACTTGAACGATCCTGTATTAAGAGCTAAATTAGCTAAAGGTATGGGTCATAATTATTATGGGGAACCCGCATGGCCCAATGATCTTTTATATATTTTTCCAGTAGTAATTCTCGGTACTATTGCTTGTAACGTAGGCTTAGCGGTTCTAGAACCTTCAATGATTGGTGAACCCGCGGATCCATTTGCAACTCCTTTGGAAATATTACCTGAATGGTATTTCTTTCCTGTATTTCAAATACTTCGTACAGTACCTAACAAGTTATTGGGTGTTCTTTTAATGGTTTCAGTACCTGCGGGATTATTAACAGTACCTTTTTTGGAAAATGTTAATAAATTCCAAAATCCATTTCGTCGTCCAGTAGCGACAACCGTTTTTTTGATTGGTACTGCGGTGGCCCTTTGGTTGGGTATTGGAGCAACATTACCGATTGATAAATCCCTAACTTTAGGTCTTTTTTAAATTGAATCAATTTTAAAATAAAATATCATGATGTGCGTATCTAGGGAGTAGTCACTTCAAAGTCAAAGTGAATTCTCCCTAGATACATTTATTCAATTCTGGTCCCAATATATGGATTGTGCTGAAGGTTCAAAATCCATTTTCGTTTTTTTTTTTTTTTTCTAATTTTCTAAAGTAAAAAAAAAAAAAATGAAATAAATCCTAAATCCAATGGATTTAAAATTTTGGTAAATCAATTTCGCAATGCTTTTCTACTTCTTTTCTAGAATGCCCAATATTTGTTTTACATCTTCTATGCGAAAGTGTTCAATTTTCATAAGGTCTTCTTGACTGTTATTCAAAAGGTCCAATAATGTATGTATATTGGACTTTTTGAGACAATTATAGATCCTGGGAGGCAATTCTGATTGGTCAATAAAAATATATTTCAATGCTATTTCTTTTTTCTTTTTTCTTAGTTTAGCTAATCTATCATGAAAAGGAAAAAAAGGTAAAGTAACGTTGTGTTGATTGTTTTCTAAATGTAAGTTTTCTTCTTCCGCATCTAGAAAGGGAATAAATAAATCAATCAAATTCCGAGAGGCTTCATGAAGTGCTTCTTTAGGAGTTAAACTTCCATTTGTCCATATTTCTAGAAAAAGTATCTCCTGTTTTTCATTATCATTCCCATAACAATGAATACTATGATTCGCATTTCGAACAGGCATGAATACAGCATCTATAGGATAACTTCCGTCGTGAAAGTTCTTTGGCGTTTTTATACCGTATCCTCTATTTCTCTCGATTTGTAATCCAATACACAAATCAATTGGTTCGGTTAGGCTAGCTATATGCTGTGTATTATCAACGATTTCCACAGAAGGCGGTAAGATGATGTCTTGAGCAGTTACATATCCGGGACCCTTGGCACAAATAAAGGCGTTACGAGTTCCATACAAATTACTTCTCAATACAATTGCTTTTAAATTCATTAAAATTTCATGTACTGATTCTTGAATACCTACTATGGTAGAATATTCGTGTGGTATTTTCTCAGATTTTGCACGTGTAATACATGTTCCTTCTATTTCTCCAAGCAAAGCTCTTCGCATCGCAATGCCTATTGTGTCGGCTTGGCCTTTCATAAGTGGAGACAGAATAAAGCGTCCATAATAAAGACGCTTACTATCTGTTCTTGATTCAACACACTTCCACTGCAGTGTCCGAGTAGAGACTTTTACTTTCTCTCGAACCATAGTAATATTATTTTATTTGATCAGATCATTGAATCATTTATTTCTCTTGAAATCTCTTTAGTGTTTATTTCTACACACGTTTTTTTTTAGGAGGTCTACAGCCATTATGTGGCATAGGGGTTACATCCCGTACGAAACTTAATAGTATACCACTTCTACGAATAGCTCGTAATGCTCCATCTCTTCCGAGACCAGGACCTTTTATCAGAACTTCCACTCGTCGCATACCTTGGTCTACTACTGCTCGAATAGCATTTCTCGCTGCGGTTTGAGCAGCAAAAGGAGTCCCTCTTCTTGGACCCTTGAATCCACAAGTACCGGCGGAGGAAGAAGAAATTACCTGACCCCGTACATCTGTAATAGTAACAATGGTATTGTTGAAACTTGCTTGAACATGAATAACTCCTTTTGGTATTCTACGTGCACTTTTCCGTGCACTACTGCGCCCATTCCTACGTGAACCAACTTTTGGTATAGGTTTTGCCATATTTTATCATTTCATAAGGATAAGTCAGAGATATATGGATATATCCATTTCATGTCAAAACAGATCTTCTATTTTTATTTGTTCATCGCTTTCTTTAAGATTAGTTTCTTTTCTTTAACTTTAAGGAGTTCTTTTTAGAATAGAAAGATTATCCTTGTCTCTGTTTATGTCTCGGGTTGGAACAAATTACGACAATTCGTCCCCTCCTACGGATTAGTCGACATTTTTCACAAATTTTACGAACGGAAGCCCTTATTTTCATAGTTGTTATTCCTTAAATTTTTCCGAATCTACTTATTGGAAGAAAATAAGTTTCTTGAAATTTTTGAACCTTGAATTGGATCCCCCTGAAAGGAATCTTGAAGTTGAAAAAACTACCTAATCGTTCGAATCCTTGTTGCGGAGTCTATAAATTATACGCCCCCTGGTTGAATCATAAGCACTTACTTCACTTTTGTTGACTCTATCCCACGGTGGTATACGTATAAAACTCGATCGGACCCTTCCTGAAACATAACCTAGAATCAGATCTTCATTATCTAAAGGAATCTGGAGTGGACGTGATTCACTAATTAAACCTCCATGAATCCATTTTTGTTCTTTTATTCCAGGTAAAACTTCCTTGACGTATCAACTACTGTAGGGCAGGAGGAGTTCTATTAGACAACCCGTGCTTTTTTTTTTCACAAATGGAAAGTTTCGGATTCGGATACAATTCGGATGTTAGACAGATTACCATATATAACACAAAATTTCTCCGCCGATTCCTTCTAGTCGAGCCTCCCGGTCTGTCATTATACCCCGAGAAGTAGAAAGAATTACAATCCCCATCCCGCCTAAAATTCTAGGAATTTGTTGATAGTTAGAATAGATTCGTAGACCGGGTCGACTGATCCGTCGTAAATTTAAAATAGTTCTATATGGTCCTTTCCTATTCCTTCTATGCCGTAGGGTTAAAACCAAAAAATATTTGTTTCTTTCCCGATGTTTCCTTATGTTATCGATAAAACCTTCTCGTAAAAGTATTTTAACAATGTTTTCAGTGATGTTAGTAGATCCTATTCGAATCGTTCCTTTTCTATTCATGTCAGCATTTCGTATAGAAGTTATTATGTCAGCAATAGTGTCCTTACCCATGGTAAACTAAAATTATTGTTGCTCCCGAATTTTGATATAACCAACATGTTCTTTTTTTTTTTTTACTTAGTAAAGGTATATACGTGAGACACAATCTACTAATTAATCTATGTCATTTAAATACTCTAATTTAAATACTATAACTATATTGAATTGAGGTCTCGTCTTATAATACCTCAGGAGCTAATGAAACTATTTTAGTGAAATTTAACTGTCTCAATTCCCCGGCGATCGCACCAAAAATTCGAGTTCCTTTTGGATTTCCTTTTTGATCAATGACAACTGCAGCATTGTCATCATATCGTATTATCATACCGTTGTCGCGTTTGAGTTCTTTACAAGTACGTACAATTACAGCTCTGATCACTTCTGATCTTTCTAGAGGTGCCTTTGGTACTGCTTTCTTGATCACAGCAACAATAACGTCACCAATATGAGCATATCGGCGATTACTAGCTCCTATGACTCGAATACACATTAATTCTCGGGCCCCGCTGTTATCTGCTACATTCAAATGGGTCTGAGGTTGAATCATTTTTTTTAATCTCTTCTTTCAATGGAACAAAGGACGAAGAAAAAAAGAAATATTGTTTGTCAAAAAAAAAAAAAAAAGGAAACCCGCAATTGTTTTTTTTATTCCCAAGACTTCTTTCCTTTGGTTCTATATTCCTATCCTGAAATAATGAATTGAGTTTTTATAGGCATTTTGGACGCCGCTATTGAAATAGCCTTTCTTGCTATATTTTCGGCTACTCCGCTCATTTCATAAAGTATTCTGCCCGGTTTAACGACAGCTACCCAATACTCGGGAGATCCTTTCCCCGAACCCATACGTGTTTCTGTAGATCTTACCGTAACTGGTTTGTCTGGAAATATACGTACCCATATTTTTCCACCACGGCGTACATTTCGTGTCATTGCGCGGCGCCCCGCTTCTATTTGTCTAGATGTAATCCAAGCGGGTTCAAGTGCTTGAAGAGCATATCTACCGAAACAAATGCGATTACCTCGATAAGATATTCCTTTCATTCTTCCTCTATGTTGGTTACGAAATCTGGTTCTTTTTGGGTTATAGTTGATGGTTGTTTATTAATTCCATCTCTACTACAGAACTGGACATGAGAGTTTCTTCTCATCCAGCTCCTCGCGAAAAAAATGACTAAAAAATATTTTATTTTATTCTTAAGATATATAGGTAGTTACTGAATAATAGATTGAATCCTGGGATTCTTTGCTTTGAGATTTTATCTGATCTATTTGAGATTTTATCTGATCTATTATAAATTTGTATATCTTGTTTGGATATATATTGGATATATATATAAGTAATTAAACATGGATTCTATTTATAGATAATGTCTTATCTTGTTTTTGTTATAATGTTATAACGAATCTTTATTTTGTTTTGTCTTTTTTTATCATATTCATCTCGGATCGACAAAAATTTAACAATCAAATAAAATGAAAATAAAATTTTTAAAATGAAAATAAAAAAAAAAAATGAAAATAAAATTTTTAAAATGAAAATAAAATTTTCGCGGGCGAATATTTACTCTTTCAATATCTATTTCAGTTGTCGGGTTAACTCATGACCTCTCAGAATCAGAACAGAATAAAAAGAAATGAAGTGGTCTCTGGTTTGTTCCGCCATCCTACCCGATAAATCATTAGGATTCGTTTTCAATAGAATCCTCTGCATTCACGGGTTCCGTCGTCCCCATCGCTTCTCGATTAATGCTTAGGTCTGAATTCTCCAATGGAGCCTTAATTTAATATTTAATAAAAATTTAATATTTAATAAAAATAAAAATTTAATATTTAATAAATAATATTTAATAAAAAAATTTGTTAATTTGTTCTTTAGTCAACCTTCTCAGTCTTTATTGACTTAAGGCTCTTGATTTTTTCTTCGATGAACAGATATTCATCTAATTATTGATGAATCTCTATTGATGCTCTATTACATTGCTCTTTATAGATGCTTCGTAGACCTTACATATTGGAATCATATATCATTTCATTTCTATTTCTTTTTCTCTCTTTCTCTCATCCTTCTATTTATCCACATACTTTTTTATTTTGCTTCACAATTTAGATATATTCATAATCAGATTGGTTTTTTTTTACTTAACTTAATGCAAAAAAAAAGATTTCAGTTGCTATAATGATATGACCAATATATCATATCTTGACTGATTCTTTGGATCCAGATAATCCGAAGCGATGAGTTGGTTATTAGTGCTATAGTTATTAACTTATACTGTGGTTCGCCCATTTTTTTTTTTGAATCCTAAGCCTAAAAACCCAACGAGTCGCACACTAAGCATAGCAATTATATCAAATGATCAATCAAATTTTTATTTAACCTTATAGAATATAGAATTTAGAACTGCTCATTTTTTATTATTGAACATAAAAAAATGAAAGAATTTGTCATTTTTTGTTCTATCGCAGAATAGAACGTAA
>NW_028323043.1:3053218-3065718 GCF_047325235.1 Durio zibethinus | reverse complement strand
ACAACACCAATATGTTATTTGTAATAAGTAGTTTTGTTGGTTTTTTAATTGGTCATATTTTATTAATGAAATGGGTTGGATTGGTATTAGTCTGGATACAAAAAATTTTATTAATGAAATGGGTTGGAGTGGTATTAGCCTGGATACAAAAAAGGACTTTTCTTAGGTATTATATAGTTATTCGATCTAATAGGCATCTTATATTCGAACTTACAAAGTCTATTCCTCGAATCTTTACTCTTCTCTTTTTTATTACCTGTCTTTACTCTATAGGTAGAAAACCGTCACACATGCTGACTAAGAAACTGACAGGAATTCATCAAAGCCGAAGAAAAGGGCAGGAATTGGAGGAATTGAAGGAATTGGAGGAAAGGGAGGAAGAAACAAACATAGAAATAGAAACTATTTCCAAAGGGGGGGAGGAACAGGTATCCACCAAAGAAAATCTTTCTTATTACCCTTTTTCGAAAGAGACCGACTATAAAAATAGCCCAGTTTATGAAACTTCTTATCTGGATGGGAATCAGGAAAATTCGAAGTTAGAAATAATATCAGAAAAAAAAGAATATAAAAAATTATTATGGTTTGAAAAACCTCTTGTGACGCTTATTTTTGATTATAAACAACGGAATCGACCTTGGCGATATATAAAAAATAATCGGTTTGACAATGCTCTAAAAAATGAAATGTCACAATATTTTTTTTATACATGTCGAAGTGATGGAAAAGAAAAAATCTCTTTTACATATCCACCTAGTTTAGCAGCTTTTGGAGAAATGGTACAAAAACAAATAGATTTTTTCACACCAGAAGAATTGTTTTCTGACGAATCGTATACTGATTGGAGTTTTATCAATGAACTAAAAAGAATAAATTTAAGTAAGGAGTTTATAAAGAGAGTCGAATATTTAGATAAGGAATATTTATATAAGGAATCTTTTGATCTGGGCATACTTGAAAAAAGGACTCGATTTTCTAATTATGAAACTAATGAAGAAACTAATAATGAAACTAATAATGAAACTAATAATGAAACTAATAATGAAGAAACTACTACTGAAACTAATAATGAAACTAATAATGAAACTAATAATGAAACTAATAATGAAACTAATAATGAAACTAAAAGAAATAATGAAATTAAAAGAAATAATGAAACTAATAATGAAACTAATAATGAAACTAATAATGAAACTAAAAGAAATAATGAAACTAAAAGAAATAATGAAACTAAAAGAAATAATGAAACTAATAATGAAACTAATAATGAAACTAATAATGAAACTAAAATAAAATACTTGCCTAAAATATATGATCCTTTCTTGCAGGGACCCTACCGCGGAAGAATCAAAAAATTGTTTTCACCTTTAAGTGAAAAAACAAACACGGATCCGTTTTGGATAAATAAGATTCATGTTATACTTCTTGCTACTGATTATTACGAATTTGAACAGACAATAGATACACTCAAATCATTATCAACAGAAAAAGAACTTTCTTTATTGACAGAAACAGAAGATGAACAGACAATAGATACACTCAAATCATTATCAACAGAAAAAGAACTTTCTTTATTGACAGAAACAGAAGATGAACAGACAATAGATACACTCAAATCATTATCAACAGAAAAAGAACTTTCTTTATTGACAGAAACAGAAGATGAACAGACAATAGATACACTCAAATCATTATCAACAGAAAAAGAACTTTCTTTATTGACAGAAACAGAAGATGAACAGACAATAGATACACTCAAATCATTATCAACAGAAAAAGAACTTTCTTTATTGACAGAAACAGAAGATGAACAGACAATAGATACACTCAAATCATTATCAACAGAAAAAGAACTTTCTTTATTGACAGAAACAGAAGATGAACAGGGAAATATCGATTCCGAGGATCGAGTCAAAATTTTGAAATTTTTATGCAATATAGTTATAACTAATCCCGACAATCAAACAATTATAAAAAAATCTAATGGAATAAAAGAAATAAGTAATGGAATAAAAGAAATAAGTAAAGAAGTTCCTCGATGGTCATACAAACTACTCGACATTTTCGAACAACACCATAGAGGAGGCGAGGAACACATGATAACAGATTATGCAATTCGTTCAAGAATCTTCCGGTACGCAATAGTTTTTTCTAAGGAGGAGTTAAAGGATGATTTTTTTCTACCAAACGATATAGAAAACGACCTATCTTTGATGGAATATTCGCCAGAACCGAATTTTCGTCGAGACATAATAAAAGGTGCCGTGCGTGCCCAAAGACGTAAAATAATTAATGGGGAACTGTTTCAATCAAATGTGCATTCCCCACTTTTTTTTGACAGAGTAGACAGCCTCTTCTTCAGAGTGTTCAGATCTTTGTATTCTGATATTTCTTGGCTGATAAAACTAATATCTCGAAATTGGATATGGAAAAACAAAGAATCACAAATTTCTGATTATACAGAAAATGAGGAGGACATAAGAGAAGAAGACGAAGAGATAAGAGAAAGCATAGAAAAGATACAAGAAAGAGACAAAGAGGAAGAAAAAAGAAGAGAAAGCATAGAAGAGATACAAAAAGGAGACAAAAAAGAGAAAGAAAAAAGAAGACAAGAGTCAGAGGCAGATGACTTCCTGCTGGACGCAGCAGAATTTTGGGATATCGTCTTTTTTGGTCAAGGACCAAGGGGCATCATGTTAATAGCCCAATCGATTTTTAGAAAATATATTCTATTACCTTCATTGATAATAGCTAAAAACATTGTCCGTATATTATTATTTCAAATTCCTGAGTGGTCCACGGATTTCAAGGGTTGGAAGCGAGAAATACATGTTAAATGCACTTATAATGGTCTTCAATTCTCCACAAAAGACTTTCCAAAAAATTGGTTATCAGAAGGTATCCAGATCAAGATCCTATATCCTTTTCGCCTGAAACCTTGGCGCGGATCTAAACTGAAACCCTCTCATAAAGATCCAATGAAAAAAAAGCATAAAGATCCAATGAAAAAAAAGCATAAAGATCCAATGAAAAAAAAGAAAGTTAAAAAGAATGATTTTTGCTTTTTAACAGCTTGTGGACTGGAAAGTGACTTACCTTGCGGTCCTCCTCGAAGACGGCCTTCGTTTTTTCAGCCTATTTTTAACGAACTAGAAAAAAAAAGTGAAAAATGGAAAATTTTTAAAAAAGGAAAAAAATTGTTTCGAAAAGTCTCAGGAGAAACAAAAATTCCATTTGTAAAGGGAATAATAAAAAAACTTTCAAAAAGAAATCCAGTTTTGGAGTTGAGAGAAGAATTGGGCGAAACTAAAAAAGATTTGGGCGAAACTAAAAAAGATTCGATAATCAGTAATAAGATGATTGACGAATCATCCCTTCAAATTCAATCTATGGAGCGGACAAATTATTCATTAACAGAAAAAAAGATAAAAGATCTGACTGAGAGAACAAACACAATCAAAAATCAAATAGAAAAAATTATAAAAGACAAGAAATTAGAATCATCAAAAAAATTTTGGAAAATATTAAAAAGAAGAAATATTCGATTAATCCGTAAATTCTATTTATTTATAAAACTTTTTATTCAAAAGATATACATAGATATTTTTCTATATATCATTAAATATATCATTAATATTCCAAGACCCAATCCACAACTTTTTCTTGAATCAACAAAAAAAATGATTGATAAATTCATTTACAATAATGAAGCAAATCAAGAAAGAATTAATAAACCAAATAAAAATACAATTCATTTTATTTCAACTATAAAAAATATAAAAAACTCACTTTCGAATATTAGAAATCAAAATGCAAAAGCTTTTTGTGACTTATCCTCCCTCTCACAAGCATATGTATTTTACAAATTATCACAAACCCAAGTTATTAAATTCAAACCTATCCTTCAATATCACGGAACATCTCTTTTTCTTAAAAATGAAATAAAAGATTATTTTGAAGAACAAGGAATATCTCATTCCCAATTAAAACATCATTATGGGTTAAGACAAAAAATCTCTGGAATAAAGGAATGGAAAAACTGGTTAAGGAGTCATTATCAATACGATTATCAATACGATTTAGTTCAGAGTATATGGCTTAGATTAGTACCAGAACAATGGCGAAATAGAGTCAATCAACACTATATGGCTCAAAATAAAGATTTAACAAAATGGGATTCAGATGAAAAAGAAAGATTAATACATTACGAAAAAAAAAATGATTTTCAAGCGAATTCATTACTGAATCAAGAATATAAACTGAATCAAGAACAAAAACGGAATCAAGAACAAAAATATAAAAAAGATAATTTTAAAAAACACTATAGATATAATTTATTATCATATATATTTATTATATATCAAGATATGAGGGACTCATATACTTATGGATCACCATTACAAGTAAATAAGAGGGAAGAGATTCCTTATAATTACAACATGGATAAACGAAAATTTTTTGATATATTGGGGGATATTCCTATCCATAATTATCTAACGGGGAAAACGGGGAAAACGGGGAAATTTTCGCATAGAAAATTTTTTAATTGGAGAATTCTTAATTTTTGTCTTAGAAATAAGACCGATATTGAGTCCTGGGTCGATACCAGTACCAAGAGTAAGAAGACCAGTACCAAGAGTAAGAAAACCAGTACCAAGAGTAAGAAAAATATTAAGACTGTGATTAATAATTTTAATAATTATCAAATATCGAATCTGGAACTTTGGTTCTTCCCAGAATTTGTGCTACTATATAATGCATATAAGGTTGAACCATGGATCATACCAATAAAACTACTTCTTTTCAATTTTAATTTTAATGGAAAAAAAGAGGATCTTGTATCAGATGCAAAAAAAAAAAGAAAATTTAGATCCGTTCTCTCAAATCAAGAAAAAGATGTTGAAGAAGATTATGGTAAATCATCCAATCAAGAAAAAGGTAAATCATCCAATCAAGAAAAAGGTAAATCATACAATCAAGAAAAAGATGTTGAAGAAGATTATGGTAAATCATCCAATCAAGAAAAAGGTAAATCATCCAATCAAGAAAAAGGTAAATCATACAATCAAGAAAAAGATGTTGAAGAAGATTATGGTAAATCATACAATGAAGAAAAAGGTAAATCATACAATCAAGAAAAAGATGTTGAAGAAGATTATGGTAAATCATACAATGAAGAAAAAGGTAAATCATACAATCAAGAAAAAGATGTTGAAGAAGATTATGGTAAATCATCCAATCAAGAAAAAGGTAAATCATACAATCAAGAAAAAGATGTTGAAGAAGATTATGGTAAATCATCCAATCAAGAAAAAGGTAAATCATACAATCAAGAAAAAGGTAAATCATCCAATCAAGAAAAAGGTAAATCATCCAATCAAGAAAAAGGTAAATCAGATCAAGAAAAAGGTAAATCAGACAATCAAGAAAAAGATGTTGAAGAAGATTCTGGTAAATCAAAAAAACATAGAAAGGAAGACGAGAGCAAGAGAGAAGCTCGTTTATTCCTACAAAAGTATTTGTATTTTCAATTCGGATGGGATGCTGATTCTTTCGATGAAAAAATAATCAAAAATATCAAAGCATATTCTTTCATTCTTGGCCTGATAAATATGAATGAAACTTTTCTATACTCTGTTAGAAGAGGAGGAACGAATCTGGATATTTTGATGGATTCGGCGGATAAGTTACTTTTAACTTATCAATACCTACTCAAAAAAGGAGTATTGATTATCGAACCAATTCGCCGGTATGTAGAAATTGATGGACAATTTATTCTATATCAAACTATAAGTATTTCATTGGTTCATAAAAATAAACATGAAATTAATCAAAGACGCAAAAAAAAAAAAAGACGCAAAAAAAAAAACTATATTGAAAAAAATAATTTTGATGAATCCATTGCAAGACATCAAAAAATGACTGAAAATAAAGACAAAAATCATTATGATTTGTTTATTCCTGAAAATATTTTATCCCCTAACCACCGGAGAGAATTGCGAATTCGAATTTCTTTCAATTCAAGGGATAAAAATGGTATGCATAGAAATCCAGTATTTTTAAATAATGTAAAAAACTGTGGTCAAGTTTTGAATAAAAACAAACATCTTGATAGTGATAAAAAGAAACTAATTAAATTAAAGTTCTTTCTTTGGCCCAATTATCGATTAGAAGATTTAGCTTGTATGAATCGCTATTGGTTTAATAGTAATAATGGCAGTCGTTTCAGTATGGTAAGGATACATATGTATCCGCGTTTGAAAATTCGTCAATGGTACATTTTTCCATATATTATGATTGAAAACCGGATTGATTAATTTTATTTGAAAAAATTATAAAGTTCATAACGAACTTAAAATCATTGTGCATATTAAAATGAATGGTATTATTATTATTACTGATCAGTAAAATTCACATTCAAAAAAAGGGGGAGAGAAATTTTTGTTTTATGGTAAAAAATTCATTCATCTCAGTTATTTTTCAAGAAAAAAAAGAAGAAAACAAGGGGTCCGTTGAATTTCAAATAGTCAGTTTCACCAATAAGATACGAAGACTTACTTCACATTTGGAATTGCACAAAAAAGACTATTTATCTCAGAGAGGTCTACGTAAAATTCTAGGAAAACGTCAACGGCTTCTGTCTTATTTATCAAAGAAAAATAACATACGTTATAAAGAATTAATTAGTGAGTTGGATATTCGGGAATCAAAAAATCGTTAATTTGATTGAATTAGTCGATTTATTATATTTTTCATTTTGATGTACTTCTTTTCGTTTTCAACAATTCATGTAAGAATGAATCGAGGAAAAACTTATGAATCTATCAGCTACAGAAAAAGACCTTATGATAGTCAATATGGGACCTCACCACCCATCAATGCACGGTGTTCTTCGTCTCATCGTTACTCTAGATGGTGAAGATGTTGTTGACTGTGAACCAATATTAGGTTATTTACACAGAGGAATGGAAAAAATTGCGGAAAACCGAACAATTATACAATATTTGCCTTATGTAACACGTTGGGATTATTTAGCCACTATGTTCACGGAAGCAATAACCGTAAATGGACCAGAACAATTGGGCAATATTCAAGTCCCTAAAAGAGCCAGCTATATCAGAGTAATTATGTTGGAGTTGAGTCGTATAGCTTCTCATCTATTATGGCTTGGACCTTTTATGGCCGATATTGGTGCACAGACCCCCTTTTTCTATATTTTCAGAGAAAGAGAATTAGTATATGATCTATTCGAAGCTGCCACCGGTATGAGAATGATGCATAATTATTTTCGTATCGGAGGAGTAGCGGCCGATCTACCCTATGGCTGGATAGATAAATGTTTGGATTTCTGTGATTATTTTTTAACAGGAATTGTTGAATATCAAAAACTTATTACGCGAAATCCTATTTTTTTAGAACGAGTTGAAGGGGTAGGGGTTATTGGTGGAGAAGAAGCAATAAATTGGGGTCTATCCGGCCCAATGCTACGAGCCTCTGGAATCAAATGGGATCTTCGTAAAGTTGATCATTATGAGTGTTACGACGAATTTGATTGGGAAATCCAGTGGCAAAAAGAAGGAGATTCATTAGCTCGTTATTTAGTCCGAATCAGTGAAATGACGGAATCCATAAAAATAATTCAACAGGCCCTGGAAGGAATTCCGGGGGGTCCCTATGAGAATTTAGAAATCCGATGTTTTGATCGAGAAAGGGATCCAGAATGGAATGATTTTGAATATCGATTCATTAGTAAAAAACCTTCTCCTACATTTGAATTACCGAGACAAGAACTTTATGCGAGAATGGAAGCCCCAAAGGGAGAATTAGGAATTTTTCTGATAGGAGATCAAAGTGGTTTTCCTTGGAGATGGAAAATTCGCCCGCCGGGTTTTATCAATTTGCAAATTCTTCCTCAGTTAGTTAAAAGAATGAAATTGGCTGATATTATGACGATACTAGGTAGCATAGATATCATTATGGGAGAAGTTGATCGTTGAAATGATAATTTATACAACAGAAGTAGAAGATATCAATTCCTTTTACAGATTGGAATCCTTAAAAGAGGTCTATGGGATCATATGGATGTTTGTCCCTATTTTGACTCTTGTATTGGGAATCACAATAGGTGTACTAGTAATTGTATGGTTAGAAAGAGAAATATCTGCAGGAATACAACAACGTATTGGGCCTGAATACGCCGGCCCTTTGGGAATTCTTCAAGCTCTAGCAGATGGAACAAAACTGCTTTTCAAAGAGAATATTCTTCCATCTAGAGGAAATACTCGTTTATTCCGTATTGGACCGTCTATAGCAGTCATATCCATTTTACTAAGTTTTTCAGTAATTCCTTTTAGCTCTCGCCTTATTTTAGCCGATCTCAATATCGGTATTTTTTTATGGATTGCCATTTCAAGTATTGCTCCTGTTGGACTTCTTATGTCAGGATACGGATCAAATAATAAATATTCCTTTTTAGGTGGTCTGCGAGCTGCTGCTCAATCGATTAGTTATGAAATACCATTAACTCTATGTGTTTTATCAATATCTCTACGTGCGATTCGTTGAAATATAAACTTTTCTTTTCCCTATTCCTTTCGTTCTATAAAATAAGCTGAATGGATTGAATAGATATCTTCGTTATTTTATTATCCTTCAGGTTGATAAACTAAATTAGATAGTTATATATGAGTGAAAGAAAGCAGCTTATAAATTCGCAGTAAATTAAACAAAAAAAAATTTAATCTCATTTCCTATGTACAAGAGTTAAGTGGAAGAAAACATAAGTGGAAGAAGTCTTTACCCCAAGACGGGTTGATTAGTCAATCTAGCTTGAAGCGGGCTCAAAAGATCAACCGTATAGAGTTTTGGCTATCCTTTGTATAGATTCCCATACATGTATTGCCAAACCAAACGGGGGATTGAACAAAAAAATGAGTGGATGGTTAGGAACACCAAAATACACAAAGGATTAGTAATGGAGATTATGTAAATTATATAAAAAGGATATTTCTGGATAACATAAAAAGAATACTAATTGGGGCTTTAAATTAGTAGAAATGAGTAGGCAGTACTACCCACGATTCCGGTCCAGAGTATGCTCCTATCCACCGATTAAAGTAATGACTATCAGGAACGAAATAATCCTTTACTATTTTTTAGTTTAAGCCCCCATTCGTAATTTTCTCAGATCAGAAAGAAGAATAGGAACGAAAAAGAAAGAATAAAAAATAAATATTTTTTTTTTTTTTATTCTTTCTTTCATATATATAGAGAGATATAATCTGTGTCATGATTTATGAGCTAATGTAATATTTAATTTTTTTCGTAATCGAAAACAATGGGTTGAAATATCTATTGATATTTCTACAAGAAGTATTTTATTGAAGGCTTAAGTTATTACTCAACAAATAAAAATTGAAATTAGTAACGGGCGAGATCAATTCAGAAGCACTTTTTTTATTCTTCATAATATAGCAGACAGAATTCCATTGGTATAATTTTGGACCTTCCAATCCATTTTTTCTCTATCTATTCTACAACCATACGAAGAGAAATAATACTGATTCGGTCCTTAAATTTATTTGTGACCCACGAGGAGCCGTATGAGTTGAAAACCTCATGTACGGTTTTGGACTAGCGATGGGAACAGTGATGTTATCATCGACTATAATTATCTAACAGCTCAAGTACAGTTGATATAGTTGAGGCGCAATCAAAATATGGGGTTTGGGGATGGAATTTGTGGCGTCAGCCAATAGGGTTTATCGTTTTTCTAATTTCTTCTCTAGCAGAATGTGAGAGATTACCTTTTGATTTACCAGAAGCCGAGGAAGAATTAGTAGCAGGGTATCAAACCGAATATTCGGGTATCAAATTTGGTTTATTTTATGTTGCTTCCTATCTAAATCTATTACTTTCTTCCTTATTTGTAACAGTTCTTTACTTGGGGGGTTGGAATATTTCCATTCCGTACGTATTCGTCCCTGAGCTATTTGAAATAAATAAAATGAATGGAATCTTTGGAACGACAATTGGTATCTTTATTACATTAGCTAAAACTTATTTGTTTTTGTTTATTTCTATCGCAACAAGATGGACTTTACCTAGGTTAAGAATGGACCAATTATTAAATCTTGGATGGAAATTTCTTTTACCCATTTCTCTCGGTAATCTATTATTAACAACTTCTTTCCAACTTCTTTCACTGTAAAGAAAAAAAGAATACGAGATTCATGACTTGGTTCAAACAAGAGAAAGAAACAAACATAAAATTATTCATAGATATTCACGATATGTTCCCTATGGTAACTGGGTTCATGAATTATGGCCACCAAACAGTCCGAGCAGCAAGGTACATTGGTCAAGGTTTCATGATTACCTTATCCCACGCAAATCGTTTACCTGTAACTATTCAATACCCTTATGAAAAATTAATCGCATCAGAGCGTTTCCGTGGGCGAATCCATTTTGAATTTGATAAATGCATTGCTTGTGAAGTATGTGTTCGTGTATGCCCTATAGATCTGCCTGTTGTTGATTGGAAATTTGAAACGGATATTAGAAAAAAACGATTGCTTAATTACAGTATTGATTTCGGAATTTGTATATTTTGTGGTAACTGCGTTGAGTATTGTCCAACAAATTGTTTATCAATGACTGAAGAATATGAACTTTCTACTTACGACCGTCACGAATTGAATTATAATCAAATTGCTTTGGGCCGTTTACCAATGTCAGTAATTGACGATTATACAATTCGAACAATTTTGAATTCGCCTCAAAGAAAAACTGAGTAAGTAAACCTCCTATTCTATTAAAGAGAAATTTCCAATTCTTTTAAGGTTCCGTTTTGGTTTAAGTTAAAAGAATATTTGGTTTGACTTAAAAGAATGAGGCCTTTACTCTTTGTTTGGTCAATAAATAAAAATTCAATTACAAATTAACTGGTTGATAAGAATTTCGAATTCATTTTTCTTGAAAATCTATTAATATATTCGTAATTATTTCGAAATATATAGTTTCAAAAAACAAAATACCCTTTCGAACCGAACAAAAAAAAAGAATTAAAAACGAAACAATAATTGTACTTAGATCAATTCACACCTAATAGATTAGGATTTTATTCAATTAGGAACGTATCATAAAAAAAAAATTCCTGGTCGGGTCAATAAGATCATGAAAAGCATTTCGATTTATTTATCTCTTATTTTACATATAATGGATTTGCCTGGACCAATACACGATTTTCTTTTAGTTTTTCTGGGATCGGGTCTTATATTAGGGGGCCTGGGAGTGGTATTACTTACCAATCCAATTTTTTCTGCCTTTTCATTGGGATTGGTTCTTGTTTGTATATCCTTATTCTATATTCTCTCAAATTCTCATTTTGTAGCTGCTGCCCAGCTTCTTATTTATGTGGGAGCCATAAATGTTTTAATCCTATTTGCTGTGATGTTCATGAATGGTTCAGAATATTATAAAAATTTTAATCTGTGGACCATTGGGAATGGCCTTACTTCGTTGATTTGTACAAGTATTCTTGTTTCGCTAATTACTACTATATTAGATACATCATGGTACGGGATTATTTGGACTACAAGATCAAACCAAATTATAGAACAAGATTTGATAAGTAATAGTCAACAAATTGGAATTCATTTAGCAACAGATTTTTTTCTTCCATTTGAATTCATTTCACTAATTCTTTTAGTTGCTTTGATAGGTGCAATTGCTGTGGCTCGTCAGTAATAAATCTTTCTAACTAGGAATAGCAAGCAATCCAAATTAAACTTTTTTCTGTCTTATCGCATCTATTTTCCTTGAATTCTTGTTCGTGTATAAAATATAAAATAGAAATTCGTTTATTCGAGATATTTCCAATATATTCTTTTTGTTATATTCTATTCTAGTCAATCAAATCCGTTGAATTATTGTTCATATTAAAATGAATCGAAATTGATAAGGAGTTGGTCAATGATGCTCGAACATATACTTGTTTTGAGTGCCTATTTATTTTCTATCGGTATTTATGGATTGATCACGAGTCGAAATATGGTTCGGGCCCTTATGTGTCTTGAACTTATACTGAATGCGGTTAATATAAATTTTGTAACATTTTCTGATTTTTTTGATAGTCGGCAATTAAAAGGAAATATTTTATCAATTTTTGTTATAGCTATTGCAGCCGCTGAAGCAGCTATTGGATCAGCTATTGTTTCCTCAATTTATCGTAACAGAAAATCAACGCGTATCAATCAATCAACTTTGTTGAATAAGTAATATTAATAATATTAAATTATAAGATTCACCAATTTGAATTAGCATGTCCAATATGTTGGAATCTACATCATGTTTTCGAAAACGTAAGAAATCAAAGTATCTTGGTCCTTTCTTATGAGTTGATCCCGAAGGAAATTGATTAGAAAATTTCTGGTAAATCGTTGATTCATCTGGTGTTTAACTATAATGATTCATTTACAAGTTTACTAGATTGAAATTTT
>NW_028323043.1:3019752-3037252 GCF_047325235.1 Durio zibethinus | reverse complement strand
TGTGAACCAAAACCCTATTAATAGATAAGAACACATTCCAACCAATTCCCAAAAAATATAAATTTGTATCAAATTAGAACTAGTAACTAATCCCAACATTGAAGTATTGAATAAACTCATATAAGCAAAAAATCTCAAATATCCTTGATCATGAGACATATAATTGTCACTATAAATAAGAACAAAAATTCCAACAGTAGTGATTAATATTGACATAATAGAGGTAAGTGAATCAATAAAGTAGCCAAACTCGAAAGAAAAATCATTATTGATGGTCCAAGACCATCCATATTGATAGATAGAACTTCTATTTATTTGCTGAATAGACAGATCGACCGAAAAAATCATAACTATACTTAACAATAAAATATTGGGAAAAGCCCACATACGACGAAGATTTTTTGTTGCCGTCGGAAAAAGTAGGAGTCCCATTCCTATTAAAATAGGAATTGGAAGTGGCACAAAAGGTATGATCCATGAATATTGATATGTATGCTCCATAAAAACTTTTTTCTTATTCTTTCTTAATTAATCGTTTCTGATTCACCGGCTCTTATCTCTTTTGATGGAAAGGGAGCAATAATACAATCAAGATATTACAAAGTTAACTGGAATTTTCTATTATTAATCTTTTAATCTTTCTCAAATATTTCAAAAATATTCAAATTTCGAAGTTAGAAGTAATCAAATGATATCACCGAGTTACTAATGGAAAAAAAAAATATTCTTTTTTTTTTTCAAAATTATGTATCCTTTAACAGATTAATTACGAGTCTCATTCGAATTTGATTGAAAATGAAAATTGGGCATACTCTCTCTTCGAGCTTGACCAATTACCAATTAATAGAAAAAAATTCAAGTTTGTTTTTTATTAGGTAAATAAAATGGTTTTTTTACATTTTTTTGTTTTGATGTATTTTTCGTGTATAAATGGAGATGTATAAATTATAAATGTAGGACGACAAAAAAAATAGGCAGAGATAGAGAAGGAAAGACTCTTTTTTACGTTTTTTTGATTTCATCAATTCAATTTATATATCATAATAGATCCTAATCTATCCTATAGATTTGAATGGAGATATAAAAAAGAAAGGTACCAATAAATTAAATACAAATTCTTCTTTTTTTCTGGATAGTGTATGGAATATAAATAAAAAAAGGTTATATCATATTTTTTTTTTTTTTTTTTTCTAGAATAGAAGCATTTTATGTTATTTTCCCATCTCTATTTAGTTCTTATGAAATTTATATAGTAGTATATAGATAATTATAATCTAGAAAATCTATTAATCTAGAAAATCTATAGGAATAGATAAATAATGACATAAAGACACCGATCATTTTGTTTTAAAAATAGATGTCTTTGACATCCAACTATAGCACTAAATAACCTTTTTTTTGAATGGCAGTTCCAAAAAAACGTACTTCTACATCAAAAAAGCGTATTCGAAAAAATGTTTGGAAAAAGAAAGGATATTGGGCGGCGTTGAAAGCTTTTTCATTATCGAGATCTATTTTTACGGGTAATTCAAAAAGTTTTTTTGTACGACAAATAATTTTTTTTTAATCTGAATTGGTTTAACTCGAATAAGATACAAAGGTTTTCTTTTTTGAATATCTTTTTTTTTTTCATTTCCGGGATGGGGATTCTCATTTTCCCCATCGCCCCATTTGGTATCTTAGTGTTATAATAATTTGTTATTTTTATAATATTCAATTTCAATTTATAATAATAAATAATTAAATAATTAAATAATAAAAATTTGTATATTTATACTATAGCTATATCGGAGCACATATATATAAGAGCTTTAACTGGGTTGTTGAAACTAATCCATTAAGTTTCAATTTTGTAACTTTATGAATCATTATTTCTCTGAATTACTATATATCCTTCCCTTGCTTTCAACCCAATTGAGAAAACTCCCTTTATAATTTAGTGGATATACAAATAATGTATCAATTTAAAATGATCTAAAAAAATTCTATGTTTGTATAAGAAGATGAATCAAGACATATTTTTAGAATTCGAAATTCGAAATACTTTTTTGAAGTATGGTACAATTATGACAGGAATCGAAACGCTTTTTATATAACGTAACGTGTACAACCCAATATCTAGTTGGTTTGATAAATCCTTAAAACGCAAAATCCTAACGATTAATACAAAGCTATGCAAATTACATAAATCTTTTGAAATCATTGGATGTGGTGCTGAAATTGTGATCTCTAAAAATAATATTTTTTCATTCATTTATTCATTCAATTGATAAGCATTTTTTTTTTTATAGATTCATAAAAATCATATAAAAGAATGAGAGATGAATCATTAAAAAATTAAAATGATAAAGAACATTTTTTTGTTGAATTCTATCTATGAATTGAAGTTACAACTAGTTAGTTTAGTTACAATAGAGGAGTTCTCTTTTAGGAAAACACAAACTATAAAATCTCTGTTGAAATAATTAAATATTAAATTAAATATTAAATAAAAAAAAGGATAATTAAATAAAACGATAAATAATAAAGATTCTTTTTGAACCTTCAAATTGCTATTTAAACGAGTTTTTATTCATCAATTTAAATTAAATGCTTCTTTTACATTTTACATTGAATTGACCCCTTCACCTTCAATCTCGACGATTGAATAAAAAATGGCTTATTATGATTTCGAGCAAGCCGCTATGGTGAAATCGGTAGACACGCTGCTCTTAGGAAGCAGTGCTAGAGCATCTCGGTTCGAGTCCGAGTAGCGGCATAGTATCTTCTAAAAGAGATAGAATAAGTCCTATAATGAATTTAATTCCTGATTTCCATTCCATAAAATCTAGAAACCCTCGCTTTTTTCAGAATTCTTATGATTTTTTCAACTTTAGAGCATATATTAACTCATATATCCTTTTCGGTCGTTTCAATTGTAATTACAATTCATTTTTTAACCTTATTCTTATTAGTCGATGAAGTCGTAGGACTATATGATTCATCAGAAAAGGGCATGATAGTTACCTTTTTCTGTATAACAGGATTATTAGTCACTCGTTGGATTTATTCAGGACATTTCCCATTAAGTGATTTATATGAATCATTAATCTTTCTTTCATGGGGTTTCTCCCTTATTCATATGGTTTACTATTTTAAAAAGCGTAAAAATGATTTAAGCGCAATAACCGCACCAAGTGTTATTTTTACCCAAGGCTTTGCCACTTCGGGTCTTTTAACCAAAATGCATCAATCCGCAATATTAGCGCCTGCTCTCCAATCCCAGTGGTTAATGATGCACGTAAGTATGATGGTATTAGGCTATGCAGCTCTTTTATGTGGATCATTATTATCAGTAGCTCTTCTAGTCATTACATTTCGAAAAGCCATAAAAATTATTGGTAAAAACAATAATTTATTAAATCAGTCATTTTCGTTTGGCGAAATCCAATACATGAATGAAAGAAGCAATGTTTTATTAAACACTTATTTTCTTTCTTCTAAAAATTTTTACAGGTATCAATTGACTCAACAATTGGATCGTTGGAGTTATCGTATTATTAGTCTCGGGTTTATCTTTTTAACCATAGGAATTCTTTCGGGAGCCGTATGGGCTAATGAGGCGTGGGGATCATATTGGAATTGGGACCCAAAGGAAACTTGGGCATTTATTACTTGGACCGTATTCGCGATTTATTTACATACCCGAACAAATAAAAATTTGGAAGGTGTAAATTCCGCACTTGTGGCTTCTATGGGATTTCTTATAATTTGGATATGCTATTTTGGGGTCAATCTATTAGGAATAGGTTTACATAGTTATGGTTCATTTACATTAACATCTAATTGAATTGAATAAAAAGGCTAAGCCTAACAAATACTAAGATAGGACAGCGTATATATAAGAAAACTTATTGTAAGCTGTCAAGAACCTTTTGAATCACTCCACTACTTGATTCAAAAGGTTCTAACAAAAGCCAAAGATGTCTGATTAAAATTCAATTTAATTCTTTTACCTTTTTTTACTTAACTTAAACTTAAGAGAAGAAAAAAGACTTCTTTCTTTTTTTTTTCACTGTACAACGAACAATTTTAAAAATCATAGGATTACTTTTTGATTTTTTGTTTTATTCATCAAAACTATCTATAAAAATAATTATATAGAATAGTTTCGACCTTCTCACCTGATAATGAGAGGACAAAATCCGGATAAATACCAATACCTATTACTGGTAGAAAGATAGAGATCGAAACAAATAACTCTCGTGGTCCAGAATCAAAAAAATAAGAACTTTGAGCATTAAATAGCTTGTATCCATAGAACATTTGACGTGACATAGATAATGAATAAATAGGAGTTAATATCATTCCAATTGACATTACGAAAGTAATTAGTATTTTTGGCATTAAAAAATATTTTTGGCTGGTAATTATTCCAAAAAAGACTATCAACTCTGCAACAAAACCACTCATGCCCGGTAATGCAAGAGAAGCCATCGATAAGATACTGAACATCGTAAATATTTTTGGAATCGGAATAGCCATTCCACCCATTTCGTCGAGATAAAAAAGACGCATTCTATCATAACTCGTTCCTGCCAAGAAAAAAAGTGCAGCACCGATAAATCCATGAGATATTATTTGTAAAATAGCTCCGTTGAGTCCCGTATCAGTTATAGAGCCAATTCCTATAATTATGAAACCCATATGAGATACGGAGGAATAGGCTATTCTTTTTTTTAAATTCCGTTGACCAAGAGATGTTGAAGCTGCATAAATTATTTGCATTGTACCCACTATTATCAACCAGGGAGAAAATATGGAATGAGCGTGGGGTAATAATTCCATATTGATGCGAACTAATCCATACGCTCCCATTTTTAATAAAATTCCGGCTAGAAGCATACAAGTACTGTAATGTGCCTCCCCATGGGTGTCTGGTAACCACGTATGTAAGGGTATAATCGGCGATTTGACAGCAAAAGCAATAAGAAATCCAATATAGAATATGATTTCCAGTGCGACAGGATACGATTGATTAGCTAATGTTTCAAAATTTAATGTTGGTTCATTAGAACCGTATAAACCGATACCCAAAACTCCTATTAATAAAAAAATGGAACCCCCCGCAGTGTACAAAATAAATTTTGTAGCCGAGTACAGACGTTTCTTTCCCCCCCACATGGATAGAAGTAGATAAACGGGAATTAATTCGAACTCCCACATGATGAAAAAAAGTAAAAGGTCTCGAGAAGAAAATGATCCTATTTGACCACTGTACATTGCTAGCATCAAGAAATGGAATAATCGCGAATCTCGAGTAACTGGCCAAGCCGCCAAAGTAGCTAAAGTAGTGATAAATCCTGTCAGTAAAATGGGCCCTATAGAAAGTCCATCTATTCCCAATCTCCAGTAAAAATCAAAAAAATTTATCCATTTATAATCTTCCTCCAGCTGGATTAATGGATCGTCCAATCGGAAATGATAACAAAATGCATAGGTTGTTAGAAGGAGTTCAAATATGCATATACACATAGTATACCACTTAATTAGCTTATTTCCTCTATGAGGAAGAAAGAAAATTAAAGAACCTGCAGATATTGGTAAAACTACAATTATTGTTAACCAAGGAAAATAATTCGTGGTAAAGACAAGATGCACTTGGACCAGAAAAACCCGTGCTCAAAAAAGATTTTTTTTGAGCACGGGTTTTTTCAGTAAAAAAAAAATAAAATGGATTCAAAATGTATTCAAGTGGGGTTTTCGGGAACGTATCAATAAGCTAGACCCATACTTCGAGTTGTTTCATGCCATAAATAAACTCGAACGCTCAAGAAATCTGTTGGACAAGCGGATTCACATCTCTTACAACCAACACAGTCTTCTGTTCTTGGAGCGGAAGCAATTTGCTTAGCTTTACATCCATCCCAAGGTATCATTTCTAACACATCGGTGGGGCAGGCTCGGACACATTGAGTACACCCTATACATGTATCATAAATTTTTACTGAATGTGACATGGGATCTATAATTTTTTGAACATCATAAAATTTCAATCTAGTAAACTTGTAAATGAATCATTATAGTTAAACACCAGATGAATCAACGATTTACCAGAAATTTTCTAATCAATTTCCTTCGGGATCAACTCATAAGAAAGGACCAAGATACTTTGATTTCTTACGTTTTCGAAAACATGATGTAGATTCCAACATATTGGACATGCTAATTCAAATTGGTGAATCTTATAATTTAATATTATTAATATTACTTATTCAACAAAGTTGATTGATTGATACGCGTTGATTTTCTGTTACGATAAATTGAGGAAACAATAGCTGATCCAATAGCTGCTTCAGCGGCTGCAATAGCTATAACAAAAATTGATAAAATATTTCCTTTTAATTGCCGACTATCAAAAAAATCAGAAAATGTTACAAAATTTATATTAACCGCATTCAGTATAAGTTCAAGACACATAAGGGCCCGAACCATATTTCGACTCGTGATCAATCCATAAATACCGATAGAAAATAAATAGGCACTCAAAACAAGTATATGTTCGAGCATCATTGACCAACTCCTTATCAATTTCGATTCATTTTAATATGAACAATAATTCAACGGATTTGATTGACTAGAATAGAATATAACAAAAAGAATATATTGGAAATATCTCGAATAAACGAATTTCTATTTTATATTTTATACACGAACAAGAATTCAAGGAAAATAGATGCGATAAGACAGAAAAAAGTTTAATTTGGATTGCTTGCTATTCCTAGTTAGAAAGATTTATTACTGACGAGCCACAGCAATTGCACCTATCAAAGCAACTAAAAGAATTAGTGAAATGAATTCAAATGGAAGAAAAAAATCTGTTGCTAAATGAATTCCAATTTGTTGACTATTACTTATCAAATCTTGTTCTATAATTTGGTTTGATCTTGTAGTCCAAATAATCCCGTACCATGATGTATCTAATATAGTAGTAATTAGCGAAACAAGAATACTTGTACAAATCAACGAAGTAAGGCCATTCCCAATGGTCCACAGATTAAAATTTTTATAATATTCTGAACCATTCATGAACATCACAGCAAATAGGATTAAAACATTTATGGCTCCCACATAAATAAGAAGCTGGGCAGCAGCTACAAAATGAGAATTTGAGAGAATATAGAATAAGGATATACAAACAAGAACCAATCCCAATGAAAAGGCAGAAAAAATTGGATTGGTAAGTAATACCACTCCCAGGCCCCCTAATATAAGACCCGATCCCAGAAAAACTAAAAGAAAATCGTGTATTGGTCCAGGCAAATCCATTATATGTAAAATAAGAGATAAATAAATCGAAATGCTTTTCATGATCTTATTGACCCGACCAGGAATTTTTTTTTTATGATACGTTCCTAATTGAATAAAATCCTAATCTATTAGGTGTGAATTGATCTAAGTACAATTATTGTTTCGTTTTTAATTCTTTTTTTTTGTTCGGTTCGAAAGGGTATTTTGTTTTTTGAAACTATATATTTCGAAATAATTACGAATATATTAATAGATTTTCAAGAAAAATGAATTCGAAATTCTTATCAACCAGTTAATTTGTAATTGAATTTTTATTTATTGACCAAACAAAGAGTAAAGGCCTCATTCTTTTAAGTCAAACCAAATATTCTTTTAACTTAAACCAAAACGGAACCTTAAAAGAATTGGAAATTTCTCTTTAATAGAATAGGAGGTTTACTTACTCAGTTTTTCTTTGAGGCGAATTCAAAATTGTTCGAATTGTATAATCGTCAATTACTGACATTGGTAAACGGCCCAAAGCAATTTGATTATAATTCAATTCGTGACGGTCGTAAGTAGAAAGTTCATATTCTTCAGTCATTGATAAACAATTTGTTGGACAATACTCAACGCAGTTACCACAAAATATACAAATTCCGAAATCAATACTGTAATTAAGCAATCGTTTTTTTCTAATATCCGTTTCAAATTTCCAATCAACAACAGGCAGATCTATAGGGCATACACGAACACATACTTCACAAGCAATGCATTTATCAAATTCAAAATGGATTCGCCCACGGAAACGCTCTGATGCGATTAATTTTTCATAAGGGTATTGAATAGTTACAGGTAAACGATTTGCGTGGGATAAGGTAATCATGAAACCTTGACCAATGTACCTTGCTGCTCGGACTGTTTGGTGGCCATAATTCATGAACCCAGTTACCATAGGGAACATATCGTGAATATCTATGAATAATTTTATGTTTGTTTCTTTCTCTTGTTTGAACCAAGTCATGAATCTCGTATTCTTTTTTTCTTTACAGTGAAAGAAGTTGGAAAGAAGTTGTTAATAATAGATTACCGAGAGAAATGGGTAAAAGAAATTTCCATCCAAGATTTAATAATTGGTCCATTCTTAACCTAGGTAAAGTCCATCTTGTTGCGATAGAAATAAACAAAAACAAATAAGTTTTAGCTAATGTAATAAAGATACCAATTGTCGTTCCAAAGATTCCATTCATTTTATTTATTTCAAATAGCTCAGGGACGAATACGTACGGAATGGAAATATTCCAACCCCCCAAGTAAAGAACTGTTACAAATAAGGAAGAAAGTAATAGATTTAGATAGGAAGCAACATAAAATAAACCAAATTTGATACCCGAATATTCGGTTTGATACCCTGCTACTAATTCTTCCTCGGCTTCTGGTAAATCAAAAGGTAATCTCTCACATTCTGCTAGAGAAGAAATTAGAAAAACGATAAACCCTATTGGCTGACGCCACAAATTCCATCCCCAAACCCCATATTTTGATTGCGCCTCAACTATATCAACTGTACTTGAGCTGTTAGATAATTATAGTCGATGATAACATCACTGTTCCCATCGCTAGTCCAAAACCGTACATGAGGTTTTCAACTCATACGGCTCCTCGTGGGTCACAAATAAATTTAAGGACCGAATCAGTATTATTTCTCTTCGTATGGTTGTAGAATAGATAGAGAAAAAATGGATTGGAAGGTCCAAAATTATACCAATGGAATTCTGTCTGCTATATTATGAAGAATAAAAAAAGTGCTTCTGAATTGATCTCGCCCGTTACTAATTTCAATTTTTATTTGTTGAGTAATAACTTAAGCCTTCAATAAAATACTTCTTGTAGAAATATCAATAGATATTTCAACCCATTGTTTTCGATTACGAAAAAAATTAAATATTACATTAGCTCATAAATCATGACACAGATTATATCTCTCTATATATATGAAAGAAAGAATAAAAAAAAAAAAAATATTTATTTTTTATTCTTTCTTTTTCGTTCCTATTCTTCTTTCTGATCTGAGAAAATTACGAATGGGGGCTTAAACTAAAAAATAGTAAAGGATTATTTCGTTCCTGATAGTCATTACTTTAATCGGTGGATAGGAGCATACTCTGGACCGGAATCGTGGGTAGTACTGCCTACTCATTTCTACTAATTTAAAGCCCCAATTAGTATTCTTTTTATGTTATCCAGAAATATCCTTTTTATATAATTTACATAATCTCCATTACTAATCCTTTGTGTATTTTGGTGTTCCTAACCATCCACTCATTTTTTTGTTCAATCCCCCGTTTGGTTTGGCAATACATGTATGGGAATCTATACAAAGGATAGCCAAAACTCTATACGGTTGATCTTTTGAGCCCGCTTCAAGCTAGATTGACTAATCAACCCGTCTTGGGGTAAAGACTTCTTCCACTTATGTTTTCTTCCACTTAACTCTTGTACATAGGAAATGAGATTAAATTTTTTTTTGTTTAATTTACTGCGAATTTATAAGCTGCTTTCTTTCACTCATATATAACTATCTAATTTAGTTTATCAACCTGAAGGATAATAAAATAACGAAGATATCTATTCAATCCATTCAGCTTATTTTATAGAACGAAAGGAATAGGGAAAAGAAAAGTTTATATTTCAACGAATCGCACGTAGAGATATTGATAAAACACATAGAGTTAATGGTATTTCATAACTAATCGATTGAGCAGCAGCTCGCAGACCACCTAAAAAGGAATATTTATTATTTGATCCGTATCCTGACATAAGAAGTCCAACAGGAGCAATACTTGAAATGGCAATCCATAAAAAAATACCGATATTGAGATCGGCTAAAATAAGGCGAGAGCTAAAAGGAATTACTGAAAAACTTAGTAAAATGGATATGACTGCTATAGACGGTCCAATACGGAATAAACGAGTATTTCCTCTAGATGGAAGAATATTCTCTTTGAAAAGCAGTTTTGTTCCATCTGCTAGAGCTTGAAGAATTCCCAAAGGGCCGGCGTATTCAGGCCCAATACGTTGTTGTATTCCTGCAGATATTTCTCTTTCTAACCATACAATTACTAGTACACCTATTGTGATTCCCAATACAAGAGTCAAAATAGGGACAAACATCCATATGATCCCATAGACCTCTTTTAAGGATTCCAATCTGTAAAAGGAATTGATATCTTCTACTTCTGTTGTATAAATTATCATTTCAACGATCAACTTCTCCCATAATGATATCTATGCTACCTAGTATCGTCATAATATCAGCCAATTTCATTCTTTTAACTAACTGAGGAAGAATTTGCAAATTGATAAAACCCGGCGGGCGAATTTTCCATCTCCAAGGAAAACCACTTTGATCTCCTATCAGAAAAATTCCTAATTCTCCCTTTGGGGCTTCCATTCTCGCATAAAGTTCTTGTCTCGGTAATTCAAATGTAGGAGAAGGTTTTTTACTAATGAATCGATATTCAAAATCATTCCATTCTGGATCCCTTTCTCGATCAAAACATCGGATTTCTAAATTCTCATAGGGACCCCCCGGAATTCCTTCCAGGGCCTGTTGAATTATTTTTATGGATTCCGTCATTTCACTGATTCGGACTAAATAACGAGCTAATGAATCTCCTTCTTTTTGCCACTGGATTTCCCAATCAAATTCGTCGTAACACTCATAATGATCAACTTTACGAAGATCCCATTTGATTCCAGAGGCTCGTAGCATTGGGCCGGATAGACCCCAATTTATTGCTTCTTCTCCACACCAATAACCCCTACCCCTTCAACTCGTTCTAAAAAAATAGGATTTCGCGTAATAAGTTTTTGATATTCAACAATTCCTGTTAAAAAATAATCACAGAAATCCAAACATTTATCTATCCAGCCATAGGGTAGATCGGCCGCTACTCCTCCGATACGAAAATAATTATGCATCATTCTCATACCGGTGGCAGCTTCGAATAGATCATATACTAATTCTCTTTCTCTGAAAATATAGAAAAAGGGGGTCTGTGCACCAATATCGGCCATAAAAGGTCCAAGCCATAATAGATGAGAAGCTATACGACTCAACTCCAACATAATTACTCTGATATAGCTGGCTCTTTTAGGGACTTGAATATTGCCCAATTGTTCTGGTCCATTTACGGTTATTGCTTCCGTGAACATAGTGGCTAAATAATCCCAACGTGTTACATAAGGCAAATATTGTATAATTGTTCGGTTTTCCGCAATTTTTTCCATTCCTCTGTGTAAATAACCTAATATTGGTTCACAGTCAACAACATCTTCACCATCTAGAGTAACGATGAGACGAAGAACACCGTGCATTGATGGGTGGTGAGGTCCCATATTGACTATCATAAGGTCTTTTTCTGTAGCTGATAGATTCATAAGTTTTTCCTCGATTCATTCTTACATGAATTGTTGAAAACGAAAAGAAGTACATCAAAATGAAAAATATAATAAATCGACTAATTCAATCAAATTAACGATTTTTTGATTCCCGAATATCCAACTCACTAATTAATTCTTTATAACGTATGTTATTTTTCTTTGATAAATAAGACAGAAGCCGTTGACGTTTTCCTAGAATTTTACGTAGACCTCTCTGAGATAAATAGTCTTTTTTGTGCAATTCCAAATGTGAAGTAAGTCTTCGTATCTTATTGGTGAAACTGACTATTTGAAATTCAACGGACCCCTTGTTTTCTTCTTTTTTTTCTTGAAAAATAACTGAGATGAATGAATTTTTTACCATAAAACAAAAATTTCTCTCCCCCTTTTTTTGAATGTGAATTTTACTGATCAGTAATAATAATAATACCATTCATTTTAATATGCACAATGATTTTAAGTTCGTTATGAACTTTATAATTTTTTCAAATAAAATTAATCAATCCGGTTTTCAATCATAATATATGGAAAAATGTACCATTGACGAATTTTCAAACGCGGATACATATGTATCCTTACCATACTGAAACGACTGCCATTATTACTATTAAACCAATAGCGATTCATACAAGCTAAATCTTCTAATCGATAATTGGGCCAAAGAAAGAACTTTAATTTAATTAGTTTCTTTTTATCACTATCAAGATGTTTGTTTTTATTCAAAACTTGACCACAGTTTTTTACATTATTTAAAAATACTGGATTTCTATGCATACCATTTTTATCCCTTGAATTGAAAGAAATTCGAATTCGCAATTCTCTCCGGTGGTTAGGGGATAAAATATTTTCAGGAATAAACAAATCATAATGATTTTTGTCTTTATTTTCAGTCATTTTTTGATGTCTTGCAATGGATTCATCAAAATTATTTTTTTCAATATAGTTTTTTTTTTTGCGTCTTTTTTTTTTTTTGCGTCTTTGATTAATTTCATGTTTATTTTTATGAACCAATGAAATACTTATAGTTTGATATAGAATAAATTGTCCATCAATTTCTACATACCGGCGAATTGGTTCGATAATCAATACTCCTTTTTTGAGTAGGTATTGATAAGTTAAAAGTAACTTATCCGCCGAATCCATCAAAATATCCAGATTCGTTCCTCCTCTTCTAACAGAGTATAGAAAAGTTTCATTCATATTTATCAGGCCAAGAATGAAAGAATATGCTTTGATATTTTTGATTATTTTTTCATCGAAAGAATCAGCATCCCATCCGAATTGAAAATACAAATACTTTTGTAGGAATAAACGAGCTTCTCTCTTGCTCTCGTCTTCCTTTCTATGTTTTTTTGATTTACCAGAATCTTCTTCAACATCTTTTTCTTGATTGTCTGATTTACCTTTTTCTTGATCTGATTTACCTTTTTCTTGATTGGATGATTTACCTTTTTCTTGATTGGATGATTTACCTTTTTCTTGATTGTATGATTTACCTTTTTCTTGATTGGATGATTTACCATAATCTTCTTCAACATCTTTTTCTTGATTGTATGATTTACCTTTTTCTTGATTGGATGATTTACCATAATCTTCTTCAACATCTTTTTCTTGATTGTATGATTTACCTTTTTCTTCATTGTATGATTTACCATAATCTTCTTCAACATCTTTTTCTTGATTGTATGATTTACCTTTTTCTTCATTGTATGATTTACCATAATCTTCTTCAACATCTTTTTCTTGATTGTATGATTTACCTTTTTCTTGATTGGATGATTTACCTTTTTCTTGATTGGATGATTTACCATAATCTTCTTCAACATCTTTTTCTTGATTGTATGATTTACCTTTTTCTTGATTGGATGATTTACCTTTTTCTTGATTGGATGATTTACCATAATCTTCTTCAACATCTTTTTCTTGATTTGAGAGAACGGATCTAAATTTTCTTTTTTTTTTTGCATCTGATACAAGATCCTCTTTTTTTCCATTAAAATTAAAATTGAAAAGAAGTAGTTTTATTGGTATGATCCATGGTTCAACCTTATATGCATTATATAGTAGCACAAATTCTGGGAAGAACCAAAGTTCCAGATTCGATATTTGATAATTATTAAAATTATTAATCACAGTCTTAATATTTTTCTTACTCTTGGTACTGGTTTTCTTACTCTTGGTACTGGTCTTCTTACTCTTGGTACTGGTATCGACCCAGGACTCAATATCGGTCTTATTTCTAAGACAAAAATTAAGAATTCTCCAATTAAAAAATTTTCTATGCGAAAATTTCCCCGTTTTCCCCGTTTTCCCCGTTAGATAATTATGGATAGGAATATCCCCCAATATATCAAAAAATTTTCGTTTATCCATGTTGTAATTATAAGGAATCTCTTCCCTCTTATTTACTTGTAATGGTGATCCATAAGTATATGAGTCCCTCATATCTTGATATATAATAAATATATATGATAATAAATTATATCTATAGTGTTTTTTAAAATTATCTTTTTTATATTTTTGTTCTTGATTCCGTTTTTGTTCTTGATTCAGTTTATATTCTTGATTCAGTAATGAATTCGCTTGAAAATCATTTTTTTTTTCGTAATGTATTAATCTTTCTTTTTCATCTGAATCCCATTTTGTTAAATCTTTATTTTGAGCCATATAGTGTTGATTGACTCTATTTCGCCATTGTTCTGGTACTAATCTAAGCCATATACTCTGAACTAAATCGTATTGATAATCGTATTGATAATGACTCCTTAACCAGTTTTTCCATTCCTTTATTCCAGAGATTTTTTGTCTTAACCCATAATGATGTTTTAATTGGGAATGAGATATTCCTTGTTCTTCAAAATAATCTTTTATTTCATTTTTAAGAAAAAGAGATGTTCCGTGATATTGAAGGATAGGTTTGAATTTAATAACTTGGGTTTGTGATAATTTGTAAAATACATATGCTTGTGAGAGGGAGGATAAGTCACAAAAAGCTTTTGCATTTTGATTTCTAATATTCGAAAGTGAGTTTTTTATATTTTTTATAGTTGAAATAAAATGAATTGTATTTTTATTTGGTTTATTAATTCTTTCTTGATTTGCTTCATTATTGTAAATGAATTTATCAATCATTTTTTTTGTTGATTCAAGAAAAAGTTGTGGATTGGGTCTTGGAATATTAATGATATATTTAATGATATATAGAAAAATATCTATGTATATCTTTTGAATAAAAAGTTTTATAAATAAATAGAATTTACGGATTAATCGAATATTTCTTCTTTTTAATATTTTCCAAAATTTTTTTGATGATTCTAATTTCTTGTCTTTTATAATTTTTTCTATTTGATTTTTGATTGTGTTTGTTCTCTCAGTCAGATCTTTTATCTTTTTTTCTGTTAATGAATAATTTGTCCGCTCCATAGATTGAATTTGAAGGGATGATTCGTCAATCATCTTATTACTGATTATCGAATCTTTTTTAGTTTCGCCCAAATCTTTTTTAGTTTCGCCCAATTCTTCTCTCAACTCCAAAACTGGATTTCTTTTTGAAAGTTTTTTTATTATTCCCTTTACAAATGGAATTTTTGTTTCTCCTGAGACTTTTCGAAACAATTTTTTTCCTTTTTTAAAAATTTTCCATTTTTCACTTTTTTTTTCTAGTTCGTTAAAAATAGGCTGAAAAAACGAAGGCCGTCTTCGAGGAGGACCGCAAGGTAAGTCACTTTCCAGTCCACAAGCTGTTAAAAAGCAAAAATCATTCTTTTTAACTTTCTTTTTTTTCATTGGATCTTTATGCTTTTTTTTCATTGGATCTTTATGCTTTTTTTTCATTGGATCTTTATGAGAGGGTTTCAGTTTAGATCCGCGCCAAGGTTTCAGGCGAAAAGGATATAGGATCTTGATCTGGATACCTTCTGATAACCAATTTTTTGGAAAGTCTTTTGTGGAGAATTGAAGACCATTATAAGTGCATTTAACATGTATTTCTCGCTTCCAACCCTTGAAATCCGTGGACCACTCAGGAATTTGAAATAATAATATACGGACAATGTTTTTAGCTATTATCAATGAAGGTAATAGAATATATTTTCTAAAAATCGATTGGGCTATTAACATGATGCCCCTTGGTCCTTGACCAAAAAAGACGATATCCCAAAATTCTGCTGCGTCCAGCAGGAAGTCATCTGCCTCTGACTCTTGTCTTCTTTTTTCTTTCTCTTTTTTGTCTCCTTTTTGTATCTCTTCTATGCTTTCTCTTCTTTTTTCTTCCTCTTTGTCTCTTTCTTGTATCTTTTCTATGCTTTCTCTTATCTCTTCGTCTTCTTCTCTTATGTCCTCCTCATTTTCTGTATAATCAGAAATTTGTGATTCTTTGTTTTTCCATATCCAATTTCGAGATATTAGTTTTATCAGCCAAGAAATATCAGAATACAAAGATCTGAACACTCTGAAGAAGAGGCTGTCTACTCTGTCAAAAAAAAGTGGGGAATGCACATTTGATTGAAACAGTTCCCCATTAATTATTTTACGTCTTTGGGCACGCACGGCACCTTTTATTATGTCTCGACGAAAATTCGGTTCTGGCGAATATTCCATCAAAGATAGGTCGTTTTCTATATCGTTTGGTAGAAAAAAATCATCCTTTAACTCCTCCTTAGAAAAAACTATTGCGTACCGGAAGATTCTTGAACGAATTGCATAATCTGTTATCATGTGTTCCTCGCCTCCTCTATGGTGTTGTTCGAAAATGTCGAGTAGTTTGTATGACCATCGAGGAACTTCTTTACTTATTTCTTTTATT
The DNA here is from genome assembly GCF_047325235.1 of Durio zibethinus. Lineage (NCBI taxonomy): Eukaryota > Viridiplantae > Streptophyta > Magnoliopsida > Malvales > Malvaceae > Durio > Durio zibethinus. The sequence continues at coordinate 3,020,733 of NW_028323043.1, read as the reverse complement.
CCATTACTTATTTCTTTTATTCCATTAGATTTTTTTATAATTGTTTGATTGTCGGGATTAGTTATAACTATATTGCATAAAAATTTCAAAATTTTGACTCGATCCTCGGAATCGATATTTCCCTGTTCATCTTCTGTTTCTGTCAATAAAGAAAGTTCTTTTTCTGTTGATAATGATTTGAGTGTATCTATTGTCTGTTCATCTTCTGTTTCTGTCAATAAAGAAAGTTCTTTTTCTGTTGATAATGATTTGAGTGTATCTATTGTCTGTTCATCTTCTGTTTCTGTCAATAAAGAAAGTTCTTTTTCTGTTGATAATGATTTGAGTGTATCTATTGTCTGTTCATCTTCTGTTTCTGTCAATAAAGAAAGTTCTTTTTCTGTTGATAATGATTTGAGTGTATCTATTGTCTGTTCATCTTCTGTTTCTGTCAATAAAGAAAGTTCTTTTTCTGTTGATAATGATTTGAGTGTATCTATTGTCTGTTCATCTTCTGTTTCTGTCAATAAAGAAAGTTCTTTTTCTGTTGATAATGATTTGAGTGTATCTATTGTCTGTTCAAATTCGTAATAATCAGTAGCAAGAAGTATAACATGAATCTTATTTATCCAAAACGGATCCGTGTTTGTTTTTTCACTTAAAGGTGAAAACAATTTTTTGATTCTTCCGCGGTAGGGTCCCTGCAAGAAAGGATCATATATTTTAGGCAAGTATTTTATTTTAGTTTCATTATTAGTTTCATTATTAGTTTCATTATTAGTTTCATTATTTCTTTTAGTTTCATTATTTCTTTTAGTTTCATTATTTCTTTTAGTTTCATTATTAGTTTCATTATTAGTTTCATTATTAGTTTCATTATTTCTTTTAATTTCATTATTTCTTTTAGTTTCATTATTAGTTTCATTATTAGTTTCATTATTAGTTTCATTATTAGTTTCATTATTAGTTTCAGTAGTAGTTTCTTCATTATTAGTTTCATTA
>NW_028323043.1:2984752-3014752 GCF_047325235.1 Durio zibethinus | reverse complement strand
TGCCTTATCGAGCATGTTATCCCATTTTAAATTTGGTTTATTCTGCAGCAGCAAATGCTAGTCACAATAGGGGTTTCGATGAAGCGAGTTTAGTCATTAGTCAAGCCGCAGTAAATGAGGGAACTACTCTGAAAAGACTAAAACCTCGAGCTAGAGGACGGAGTTATCTGATAAAAAGACCCACTTGTCATATAACTATCGTATTGAAATATATTGAATATCAACCAATTGCCAGATTTATGCTATGCTCAAAAAAACCCGTAGGGATAAAAGGGATAAATAAGAACACAAATATGACATATCCTAATACATATAGTACATATAGCAGTGGAGGATTATGGGACAAAAAATAAATCCACTTGGTTTCAGACTTGGTACAACCCAAAGTCATCATTCTCTTTGGTTTGCACAACCTAAAAATTATTCCGAGGGTCTACAAGAAGATAAAAAAATAAGAGACTATATCAAGAATTATGTACAAAAAAATATGAGAATATCTTCCGGTGTCGAGGGAATTGCACGTATAGAGATTCAAAAAGGAATTGATCTAATTCGGGTCATAATCTATATGGGATTTCCTAAATTATTAATTGAAGATAGGCCGCGAAAACTCAAAGAACTACAGATGAATGTGCAAAAAGAACTTAATTGTATGAACCGAAAACTCAAGATTGCTATTACAAGAATTGCAAATCCTTACGGGCACCCTAATATTCTTGCCGAATTTATAGCCGGACAATTAAAGAATCGAGTTTCATTTCGAAAAGCAATGAAAAAGGCTATTGAATTAACTGAGCAAGCAGATACAAAAGGAATTCAAATACAAATTGCAGGGCGTATCGACGGAAAAGAAATTGCGCGTGTCGAATGGATCCGGGAAGGTAGGGTTCCTCTACAAACGATTGGAGCGAAAATTGAGTATTGCTCCTATAGAGTTCGAACTATCTATGGGGTATTAGGAATCAAAATTTGGATATTTATAGATATTTATAGATGAAGAATAATAAGAATAAGACTCTACTTGTCTTTACGTTCTATTCTGCGATAGAACAAAAAATGACAAATTCTTTCATTTTTTTATGTTCAATAAAAAAATGAGCAGTTCTAAATTCTATATTCTATAAGGTTAAATAAAAATTTGATTGATCATTTGATATAATTGCTATGCTTAGTGTGCGACTCGTTGGGTTTTTAGGCTTAGGATTCAAAAAAAAAAATGGGCGAACCACAGTATAAGTTAATAACTATAGCACTAATAACCAACTCATCGCTTCGGATTATCTGGATCCAAAGAATCAGTCAAGATATGATATATTGGTCATATCATTATAGCAACTGAAATCTTTTTTTTTGCATTAAGTTAAGTAAAAAAAAACCAATCTGATTATGAATATATCTAAATTGTGAAGCAAAATAAAAAAGTATGTGGATAAATAGAAGGATGAGAGAAAGAGAGAAAAAGAAATAGAAATGAAATGATATATGATTCCAATATGTAAGGTCTACGAAGCATCTCATAAAGAGCAATGTAATAGAGCATCAATAGAGATTCATCAATAATTAGATGAATATCTGTTCATCGAAGAAAAAATCAAGAGCCTTAAGTCAATAAAGACTGAGAAGGTTGACTAAAGAACAAATTAACAAATTTTTTTATTAAATATTATTTATTAAATATTAAATTTTTATTTTTATTAAATATTAAATTTTTATTAAATATTAAATTAAGGCTCCATTGGAGAATTCAGACCTAAGCATTAATCGAGAAGCGATGGGGACGACGGAACCCGTGAATGCAGAGGATTCTATTGAAAACGAATCCTAATGATTTATCGGGTAGGATGGCGGAACAAACCAGAGACCACTTCATTTCTTTTTATTCTGTTCTGATTCTGAGAGGTCATGAGTTAACCCGACAACTGAAATAGATATTGAAAGAGTAAATATTCGCCCGCGAAAATTTTATTTTCATTTTAAAAATTTTATTTTCATTTTTTTTTTTTATTTTCATTTTTTAAAAATTTTATTTTCATTTTATTTGATTGTTAAATTTTTGTCGATCCGAGATGAATATGATAAAAAAAGACAAAACAAAATAAAGATTCGTTATAACATTATAACAAAAACAAGATAAGACATTATCTATAAATAGAATCCATGTTTAATTACTTATATATATATCCAATATATATCCAAACAAGATATACAAATTTATAATAGATCAGATAAAATCTCAAATAGATCAGATAAAATCTCAAAGCAAAGAATCCCAGGATTCAATCTATTATTCAGTAACTACCTATATATCTTAAGAATAAAATAAAATATTTTTTAGTCATTTTTTTCGCGAGGAGCTGGATGAGAAGAAACTCTCATGTCCAGTTCTTAATAAACAACCATCAACTATAACCCAAAAAGAACCAGATTTCGTAACCAACATAGAGGAAGAATGAAAGGAATATCTTATCGAGGTAATCGCATTTGTTTCGGTAGATATGCTCTTCAAGCACTTGAACCCGCTTGGATTACATCTAGACAAATAGAAGCGGGGCGCCGCGCAATGACACGAAATGTACGCCGTGGTGGAAAAATATGGGTACGTATATTTCCAGACAAACCAGTTACGGTAAGATCTACAGAAACACGTATGGGTTCGGGGAAAGGATCTCCCGAGTATTGGGTAGCTGTCGTTAAACCGGGCAGAATACTTTATGAAATGAGCGGAGTAGCCGAAAATATAGCAAGAAAGGCTATTTCAATAGCGGCGTCCAAAATGCCTATAAAAACTCAATTCATTATTTCAGGATAGGAATATAGAACCAAAGGAAAGAAGTCTTGGGAATAAAAAAAACAATTGCGGGTTTCCTTTTTTTTTTTTTTTTGACAAACAATATTTCTTTTTTTCTTCGTCCTTTGTTCCATTGAAAGAAGAGATTAAAAAAAATGATTCAACCTCAGACCCATTTGAATGTAGCAGATAACAGCGGGGCCCGAGAATTAATGTGTATTCGAGTCATAGGAGCTAGTAATCGCCGATATGCTCATATTGGTGACGTTATTGTTGCTGTGATCAAGAAAGCAGTACCAAAGGCACCTCTAGAAAGATCAGAAGTGATCAGAGCTGTAATTGTACGTACTTGTAAAGAACTCAAACGCGACAACGGTATGATAATACGATATGATGACAATGCTGCAGTTGTCATTGATCAAAAAGGAAATCCAAAAGGAACTCGAATTTTTGGTGCGATCGCCGGGGAATTGAGACAGTTAAATTTCACTAAAATAGTTTCATTAGCTCCTGAGGTATTATAAGACGAGACCTCAATTCAATATAGTTATAGTATTTAAATTAGAGTATTTAAATGACATAGATTAATTAGTAGATTGTGTCTCACGTATATACCTTTACTAAGTAAAAAAAAAAAAAGAACATGTTGGTTATATCAAAATTCGGGAGCAACAATAATTTTAGTTTACCATGGGTAAGGACACTATTGCTGACATAATAACTTCTATACGAAATGCTGACATGAATAGAAAAGGAACGATTCGAATAGGATCTACTAACATCACTGAAAACATTGTTAAAATACTTTTACGAGAAGGTTTTATCGATAACATAAGGAAACATCGGGAAAGAAACAAATATTTTTTGGTTTTAACCCTACGGCATAGAAGGAATAGGAAAGGACCATATAGAACTATTTTAAATTTACGACGGATCAGTCGACCGGTCTACGAATCTATTCTAACTATCAACAAATTCCTAGAATTTTAGGCGGGATGGGGATTGTAATTCTTTCTACTTCTCGGGGTATAATGACAGACCGGGAGGCTCGACTAGAAGGAATCGGCGGAGAAATTTTGTGTTATATATGGTAATCTGTCTAACATCCGAATTGTATCCGAATCCGAAACTTTCCATTTGTGAAAAAAAAAAGCACGGGTTGTCTAATAGAACTCCTCCTGCCCTACAGTAGTTGATACGTCAAGGAAGTTTTACCTGGAATAAAAGAACAAAAATGGATTCATGGAGGTTTAATTAGTGAATCACGTCCACTCCAGATTCCTTTAGATAATGAAGATCTGATTCTAGGTTATGTTTCAGGAAGGGTCCGATCGAGTTTTATACGTATACCACCGTGGGATAGAGTCAACAAAAGTGAAGTAAGTGCTTATGATTCAACCAGGGGGCGTATAATTTATAGACTCCGCAACAAGGATTCGAACGATTAGGTAGTTTTTTCAACTTCAAGATTCCTTTCAGGGGGATCCAATTCAAGGTTCAAAAATTTCAAGAAACTTATTTTCTTCCAATAAGTAGATTCGGAAAAATTTAAGGAATAACAACTATGAAAATAAGGGCTTCCGTTCGTAAAATTTGTGAAAAATGTCGACTAATCCGTAGGAGGGGACGAATTGTCGTAATTTGTTCCAACCCGAGACATAAACAGAGACAAGGATAATCTTTCTATTCTAAAAAGAACTCCTTAAAGTTAAAGAAAAGAAACTAATCTTAAAGAAAGCGATGAACAAATAAAAATAGAAGATCTGTTTTGACATGAAATGGATATATCCATATATCTCTGACTTATCCTTATGAAATGATAAAATATGGCAAAACCTATACCAAAAGTTGGTTCACGTAGGAATGGGCGCAGTAGTGCACGGAAAAGTGCACGTAGAATACCAAAAGGAGTTATTCATGTTCAAGCAAGTTTCAACAATACCATTGTTACTATTACAGATGTACGGGGTCAGGTAATTTCTTCTTCCTCCGCCGGTACTTGTGGATTCAAGGGTCCAAGAAGAGGGACTCCTTTTGCTGCTCAAACCGCAGCGAGAAATGCTATTCGAGCAGTAGTAGACCAAGGTATGCGACGAGTGGAAGTTCTGATAAAAGGTCCTGGTCTCGGAAGAGATGGAGCATTACGAGCTATTCGTAGAAGTGGTATACTATTAAGTTTCGTACGGGATGTAACCCCTATGCCACATAATGGCTGTAGACCTCCTAAAAAAAAACGTGTGTAGAAATAAACACTAAAGAGATTTCAAGAGAAATAAATGATTCAATGATCTGATCAAATAAAATAATATTACTATGGTTCGAGAGAAAGTAAAAGTCTCTACTCGGACACTGCAGTGGAAGTGTGTTGAATCAAGAACAGATAGTAAGCGTCTTTATTATGGACGCTTTATTCTGTCTCCACTTATGAAAGGCCAAGCCGACACAATAGGCATTGCGATGCGAAGAGCTTTGCTTGGAGAAATAGAAGGAACATGTATTACACGTGCAAAATCTGAGAAAATACCACACGAATATTCTACCATAGTAGGTATTCAAGAATCAGTACATGAAATTTTAATGAATTTAAAAGCAATTGTATTGAGAAGTAATTTGTATGGAACTCGTAACGCCTTTATTTGTGCCAAGGGTCCCGGATATGTAACTGCTCAAGACATCATCTTACCGCCTTCTGTGGAAATCGTTGATAATACACAGCATATAGCTAGCCTAACCGAACCAATTGATTTGTGTATTGGATTACAAATCGAGAGAAATAGAGGATACGGTATAAAAACGCCAAAGAACTTTCACGACGGAAGTTATCCTATAGATGCTGTATTCATGCCTGTTCGAAATGCGAATCATAGTATTCATTGTTATGGGAATGATAATGAAAAACAGGAGATACTTTTTCTAGAAATATGGACAAATGGAAGTTTAACTCCTAAAGAAGCACTTCATGAAGCCTCTCGGAATTTGATTGATTTATTTATTCCCTTTCTAGATGCGGAAGAAGAAAACTTACATTTAGAAAACAATCAACACAACGTTACTTTACCTTTTTTTCCTTTTCATGATAGATTAGCTAAACTAAGAAAAAAGAAAAAAGAAATAGCATTGAAATATATTTTTATTGACCAATCAGAATTGCCTCCCAGGATCTATAATTGTCTCAAAAAGTCCAATATACATACATTATTGGACCTTTTGAATAACAGTCAAGAAGACCTTATGAAAATTGAACACTTTCGCATAGAAGATGTAAAACAAATATTGGGCATTCTAGAAAAGAAGTAGAAAAGCATTGCGAAATTGATTTACCAAAATTTTAAATCCATTGGATTTAGGATTTATTTCATTTTTTTTTTTTTTACTTTAGAAAATTAGAAAAAAAAAAAAAAAAACGAAAATGGATTTTGAACCTTCAGCACAATCCATATATTGGGACCAGAATTGAATAAATGTATCTAGGGAGAATTCACTTTGACTTTGAAGTGACTACTCCCTAGATACGCACATCATGATATTTTATTTTAAAATTGATTCAATTTAAAAAAGACCTAAAGTTAGGGATTTATCAATCGGTAATGTTGCTCCAATACCCAACCAAAGGGCCACCGCAGTACCAATCAAAAAAACGGTTGTCGCTACTGGACGACGAAATGGATTTTGGAATTTATTAACATTTTCCAAAAAAGGTACTGTTAATAATCCCGCAGGTACTGAAACCATTAAAAGAACACCCAATAACTTGTTAGGTACTGTACGAAGTATTTGAAATACAGGAAAGAAATACCATTCAGGTAATATTTCCAAAGGAGTTGCAAATGGATCCGCGGGTTCACCAATCATTGAAGGTTCTAGAACCGCTAAGCCTACGTTACAAGCAATAGTACCGAGAATTACTACTGGAAAAATATATAAAAGATCATTGGGCCATGCGGGTTCCCCATAATAATTATGACCCATACCTTTAGCTAATTTAGCTCTTAATACAGGATCGTTCAAGTCAGGTTTTTTTGTTATTAGGATAGGTGAATTTTTCTAGATCCATCCCCCGAAGGAACCGGACATGATAATTTTTCATCATCCGGCTCAAGCAAAAATCAATCGAATCAAATGGATACAAACGGATACATATAAAATGAATCTATATGTTATCCACACATATATGAATGATTTCATATGTAAGAAAAAAGTTACCTGATTCCATTTTACGAAGTTGCAACTATACATTCCAAGGAATGCCATTTTTACAGGTAAATGCTCAATACCCAAGTAGGCGTACAAAGTTGATCGTGATCAAGTGCTTTCTGGGTCGTCTTAGGCCTTGCGATTCACCTTTATCCCAAAAATATATCGAGATTTTTTACATACAAAGGATTTACTTGTTACTAATATAGTCTAGCCTTTGCTCTTCTTTAGATCCCTTGTTTCACTCCGATAGTATAATAATAATAAATCGGGTCGATGCAGAAGAAATGAATGTATTTTCATACTATTAAGATAAGAAAGTAAAAAAAAAATAAAAATAAATAAATAAAATCTAATTTGCATTATGCCAAATCACTTATTCTACTGGATCTTACGGAGCCCTGTTCATACACGACATCGTCAGGTCTGATCATAGAAAAGATTCTCTTCAAGCGAACCAGCCTATCCTTTGTATGGGGCTTACACGGTGGTTGGAACAAAGACACATTTGGTTGTGAATTCCAATGTAGCAGATAAAGGCATATTTCTGCATGGCCCAATCAATAGTTCAAGTCACACACTCCCATAATCCATTTTCTCTTCGGGGAATTCCCTTCAACTATTCATGTCATATCAAATAAATAATAGAATATTGTGGAGTTGAAAGGAAATATCCAAATACATGTCTTATTTTTTTTTTTTTTTCAACAATCCATATTTGTAGCAATGAAATACTATTGTTCCTCCCCCAAGTAATAAGATAAATGATTGGCAAGTAATAAGATAAATGATTGGTTACAATATAGCTATGGTCTATATTCTCTATAAAGGACCAGAAATGCCTTGCTTACGTATCATTAGGAAATGCATTAACATAAATACAGCAGTAAGAAGGGGTAATACAAAAGTGTGTAAACTATAAAAACGGGTCAAAGTGGATTGTCCCACACTAGCACTTCCACGCAATAACTCTACCAAAGGCGATCCTATTACCGGAATAGCTTCCGGAACGCCTGTTACGATTTTGACTGCCCAATAACCAATTTGGTCCCAAGGTAAGGAATAACCTGTTACACCAAAAGATGCAGTCAACACAGCCAGAACCACGCCTGTAACCCAAGTCAATTCGCGAGGTTTTTTAAAACCACCAGTGAGATAGACACGAAATACGTGCAGGATCATCATTAAGACCATCATACTTGCCGACCATCGATGAACTGATCGGATTAACCAACCAAAGTTAGCTTCAGTCATTATGTATTGAACAGAAGTAAAAGCCTCAGTAACGGTTGGACGATAGTAAAAAGTCATAGCAAATCCTGTAGCTACTTGTACCAAAAAACAAGTAAGCGTAATTCCTCCTAGACAATAAAATATGTTAACATGAGGAGGAACATATTTACTAGTTATATCATCTGCAATCGCCTGAATCTCGAGGCGTTCTTCGAACCAATCATAGACTTTATTGAGATAGGTAAACCAAGAGGACTCCCCCCCTGAGAACCGTATATGAGAATTTCATCTCGTACAGCTCAAACAAAAACACCCAAATAATAGCTGAAACGGATATGGAATAGAAAGTTTGAAACTTCTTAATCTTTTCATTCAATTTTATCTGAAGACACAAAAGAGTAAAAATCCGAAAGCTCTTTTTTGTAGTTGTAATTATAATGCCAAAAAATCAAGTCGGCGCATTCGTCTTTATGTTGATCAGGCCTCTTGAATCTTCTATTTACCTACTTATTTCTTTTCTTTTTCTTTGCTTTGATTTGTTATTTATATGGAATGTGGCTTTATTCTTGTTTTCTTTATTTTTAATAGGAATTCTCTTGTTAAGACCCTATGAATCAATTGAAACTTCAGATTCATACCAGAACCGCGATGATTCAATAAAACCTTCAAACTAAGTCCAAAGATTCTTTGAGTAAGAATTATTGGATCATCACTTATTCAATGAATAGAATAGATATAATAAATAAAAATACAAAGAAAAGAAAGGTTTGTCCTTTGATCAAAATAAGCATAAACTAAATGAGAGTTTGAAAGAAGAAAAAATTTCTCGATTTATAAATAAAAAACCTCTTTCTTTGAAAATTTTTTTTTTTTTTGAGTCCGGCCGCGAGGTTTGAATATTAAGTATGAATCATAGTTCGAATACTTCGTGATCCATTTCATATATTCCGTGCTCCAGATACTAGAATGGCTATCCGACGGGATAAAACTATCTCGATCAAGAGGACAGACCCATTTTCTGTACTATCAATAGGATCAATTATAACAAGTCACACACTCATATTCCGGAAATACAGAAACAAAAAAAATTTCGCGGTCGAACTACCAAAATAGAATGGGCTAAAAAAAATCCGAGAACTAAAAGTTTCACTTTTTGTATTGAAAAGCGAGGCTTCGTGGTTCTTGTGAATCTAATTCAGCGAAATTCCATCCAGTAAAACGGAAGAATTATAAATCTCCAAAATAATAGATAAGAATATCGAAAATAAAGCCATTGCGACACCCATCAAAGGAGTCGTTCCCCATCCAGGAGCTACTTTACCATATTCCGAATTCAATGGTTTCAAAAAATCCCCTACAACAGTTCGTCTTGGACCAGATCTAGAACTACCCTCAACGGTTTGTGTAGCCATAAATCTTATTTTGTATTCAGTGAGATCTGTTGACTTTGTATATCATTCCGCTGTAAATAAACGATCTTATCATAGATCCATTGTGATCTTGAAATTATATTTATATTTATATTATTTATATTTATATTTATATATATTATTTATATAATTATATAATAATGGAAACAGCAACTTTAGTCGCCATCTCTATATCTGGTTTACTTGTAAGTTTTACTGGGTACGCCTTATATACTGCCTTTGGGCAACCCTCTCAACAATTAAGGGATCCATTCGAGGAACACGGGGACTAATTGAAGTAATGAGCCTCCCAATATAATATTGGGAGGCTCATTACTTCAATTGAGATAATGAAAAATCATTTCATTTTTTTAGTTGGAACTTTAGGCGGTTCTCGAAAAAAGATAGCGAAAAAAATTATCCCTAGAGTAGATACTAAGAGGAATGTATAAACCAATGCTTCCATAAATTCGATCGTGGTTTACAATTATAGCTTCCGTACCTATTTATTTAGAATCATCTCCCGAATAAAATAACGAAAGAACAAGAATCAAAGAAAAGGCAGCGATTTTAATCAAGATTTTTACAGCAGCCTATGTCAAATCACAAACAGAAAATAGAAGCGAAAAATAACAAAGCAATCTTGCATCAGACTACTTGTCTTCTTGTAGTTGGATCTCCAAGTTTTTGGAATGCTCCAAATTCCACTTGAGCATCCAAATCTGGATCAATACCGGCAAAAACATCTCTGAACAGGGTTCTAGCACCATGCCAAATGTGTCCGAAGAAGAAAAGCAAAGCAAACGAAGCATGCCCAAAAGTAAACCAACCCCTTGGACTGCTACGAAAAACACCATCGGATTTCAAAGTAGCACGATCTAATTCAAAAATTTCACCCAATTGAGCACGTCTAGCATATTTTTTCACAGTAGCAGGATCACTATAACTCACTCCATTGAGTTCGCCACCATAGAACTCAACAGTTACACCTACTTGTTCGACACTATACTTCGATTCTGCCCTTCTAAAAGGAACATCCGCTCTAACAATTCCGTCTCCGTCTACCAAAACAACCGGAAATGTTTCAAAAAAAGTAGGCATACGACGTACAAAAAGTTCACGCCCTTCTTTATCTCTAAAGATAGGGTGTCCTAACCACCCAACGGCTATTCCATCCCCGTTGTCCATTGAACCCGCTCTGAATAATCCTCCTTTTGCCGGATTATTGCCAATGTAATCATAAAAAGCTAATTTTTCAGGAATTTTAGACCAAGCTTCTGATAAACTTTGATTTTCGGCTAACCCAGCACTAACCCTTCGATATATTTCTTGCTGGAAGTATCCTTGATCCCATTGATAACGAGTAGGACCAAATAATTCGATGGGGGTAGTTGCTGAACCATACCACATAGTTCCAGTAACAACAAAAGCTGCAAAAAAGACAGCAGCTATACTACTGGAAAGGACGGTTTCAATATTTCCCATACGTAATCCTTTGTATAAACGTTGGGGCGGACGGACACTAAGATGGAATAAGCCCGCTAATATGCCCAATGTCCCTGCTGCAATATGATGAGAGGCTATTCCTCCCGGAACAAAAGGATCAAAACCTTCCACGCCCCACGCTGGATTTACAGGTTGTACCTTTCCGGTTAGTCCATAAGGGTCGGACACCCATATTCCAGGACCATACAATCCTGTTACATGAAATGCGCCAAAGCCAAAGCAAGCCACTCCTGAGAGAAATAAATGAATTCCAAAAATCTTGGGCAAATCCAAAGAGGGTTTTCCTGTGCGCTCATCACAAAAAATTTCTAGATCCCAATATACCCAATGCCAGATAGCTGCCAAGAAGCACAAGCCAGAAAACACAATATGTGCTCCGGCCACACCTTCGTAACTCCAAATACCCGGATTTGTTATAGTCCGCCCCGTAATACTCCAACCGCCCCATGAATTGGTTATTCCTAAACGAGTCATGAAGGGTATAACGAACATACCTTGTCTCCACATTGGATCAAGAACGGGATCGGAGGGATCAAAAACAGCTAATTCATATAGAGCCATTGAACCGGCCCAACCAGCAACCAGAGCTGTATGCATTATATGAACAGAAAGCAAGCGACCGGGATCATTCAATACGACAGTATGAACACGATACCAAGGCAAACCCATGGAAATACCCCTTTATCAAATCAACGAAAAATAGACACTATGTAACTTTATTGCATTGGAATACCTCCCCTTTTCGGTGGATTCTTTCGGAGAAAGGATTAATGTTTGTTCTATTCCATTAGTAATAAGGGAAGAATTCGGCTCAGAAGAAAAAAGAGAAGCAGATCTATTCTATACTCGATAAGTATCAATACGCAATGGGGGTTGATCCTATTTTTTATGAATGAATGCATCCCTATTTGTTCATCATTCAAAGGACCTATTCGTAAGAATTCTCTTTCATTCATTCCGCCTTTCTTTATTTTATGGCCTTAGTCTATCTATGTATAAAATATGATAAAGGCCCATATTATTAAGACCATTATTACATATTATTAAGATAAGACCATTATTACGTATTACATTACGTATTACGCTTCCACAATCAAAGTGAAATATAATATTACATATTATAATATTACATATTATTAAGATAAGACCATTATTACGTATTACATTACGTATTACGCTTCCACAATCAAAGTGAAATATAATATTACATATTATAATATTACATATTATTAAGATAAGACCATTATTACGTATTACATTACGTATTACGCTTCCACAATCAAAGTGAAATATAATATTACATATTATTAAGATAAGACCATTATTACGTATTACATTACGTATTACGCTTCCACAATCAAAGCGAAATATAATTTTACATTCTTTTTACTTTATGCCTGTTGGTATTCCAAAAGTTCCTTTTCAAGTTCCGGGAGATAACGATGCAAGCTGGGTTGACATATAGTGCGACTTGTCAAATATATTGGGTCATATGGGATTCCCCCGTTCTCTCGCCCGATCGAGATATCCCCTGTTTCGCCCCAAAAAGATTGATTGAATTATCAAAAATTTGTAGCGGGAAGTGTAATGAAGTGCAATTAGAGATCCATTTCATGGGGGTGTATCCAGATTAATATTTTCAATTAGAATGATTTATGGTTGGCTTGGTTGGACTGATAAAATGAAGTATCCAGGCTCCGTTTAGAAAAAACCCAATTGGTAATATATTTATGATTACCACCTATATCATAATCATAATTTTTCTTTTTTTTTTTAATTATAAATAAGAGCGATTTCAAACTGTTAATCAATCGAATAATATGGGAAATACGTTGAATATTTGGCGAAAAACATGAAAGAAAAAGGAATTAAATTAAAATAAAAAAAGGAAATGAAATCATAGCAAAAAGACGTGGTATTGGGTCATTTGTCCTATATGTGCAAATAAAAATCGGGCAGATCTTTACTCGGAGTAGAGCATAAACCTAAAAAAATTGAATAAAAAATTGACGAACCCCATTCAGGAACAAGAAAATGACATCGTGATTTGGATTGAATCGCAATGAAAAAAAAATGGATCAATGAAAAGTTTGTGCAATAAGTTTAGCGAATTTTTTCTATATTATAGGAAAACGGGCCAAAACTCATCTTTCTTTAATTTAATTTTAAATTTCATTTTATTTAAAAAATGTAAGAAAAAGCCCCTTCATTAGAAATTAGAAGTTAGAAAGGTCCGACTAGAAAAAACAAAGGATGGCTGGAATCTACACATTGATTTTTTTTCGCAATTTTTGTTGAACCGTATGCATCAAAAGGTGCCTGTACGGCTACTAAGGGATACAATTTTATCCTAATCAACCGAATTTATCGAGAAAGATTGCTTTTTTTGGGCAAAGAGCTTGATATCCAGACCTCGAATCAACTTGCGGGTATTATGATCTATCTCAGTATAGAGAGTAATAGCCGAGACCTGTTTTTTTTTATAAACTCTCCTGGCGGAGGGATAGTATCTGGATTATCTCTTTTTGATACTATGCAAGCAGTGGAACCAGATGTGCATACACTAGCCATGGGATTGACCGCTTCAATCGCAGCTTTTCTCTTGGTCGGAGGAGAAATTACCAAACGCAGAGCATTCCCTCACGCTCGGCGCCAATGAGTTTTTTTTTTTTATTATTGATGGAAAGAAAAAAGAAGACTATGCCTTCGCCATATGAAATATGAATTAGTAAGTAATAATAGCATGGCACTTTGAATTCGATATGAAATTTTTTTTTTATTTCTTTTTTTTTTTTTCAAAAAAAAATATTAGATTATGTATCGAAAGAGTAGTATGAGAGAAGGGGCATTTCCAATTTGATCTTAGCTATCGTGGGCCCATCTCAGGCGTCACAAACTTTTTTTCTTTTCCTACCAGAGGCTATTAACAATATTTATGTTATGAAAGAGTACGAAAAAAAAAAAGACTATTTTTTTTCTTTCTTTTTTTTTTTTCAAAAAAAAAAAGAAACTTTGGGATTGCTGAATCACAGACGAAATAAATATATAAAGCAACGGAGCCATCATAGTATTTTTAAACTTTTCCGAAAAAAAAAGAAAAAGAAGGATGGTAATTGGATTATTTATTAATCTGGGTCTAATAGACTCTATATTTTCTCTTTTTTTCGATGAAAGAAAAAAGAGAATTCCATTGTAAAGCCGTATGCAATTGTAAAGCCGTATGCAATGCGCAAAAAATGCCTGTACGGTTGTTCAATTCTATAGCTATTCTTCTCGCCTCATTATGTGAGTTAGAAGTATGTTATATCATCAGGGTAATGATCCATCAACCTATTAGTATGCTTAAGGATGATGGCTTCAAAGACTGGGTCATGGAAACAGACGAAGTAATGAAAATGCAAGAAGACATCATAGAGGCTTATGTACAAAGAACGGGCCAGCCCCGATGGGTTATAAACAAAGACATGGAAAGAGATAATTTTATGTCAGCAAAAGAAGCCAAAGATCATGGAATTGTGGATCATATAGTGCGTACAGAATCGAGACCTATAGTGAATGAAAAACCTATAGTGAATGAAAAACCTATAGTGAATGAAAAACCTATAGTGAATGAAAAACCTATAGTGAATAACAAACCTATAGTGAATGAAAAACCTATAGTGAATGAAAAACCTATAGTGAATGAAAAACCTATAGTGAATGAAAAACCTATAGTGAATAACAAACCTATAGTGAATAACAAACCTATAGTGAATAACAAACCTATAGTGAATAAAAAATGGAGACTAGTTAACGACAATGGCAATGGAAGACCACCATTTGACGACAATGGCAATGGAAGACCACCATTTGACGACAATGGCAATGGAAGACCACCATTTGACGACAATGGCAATGGAAGACCACCATTTGACGACAATGGCAATGGAAGACCACCATTTGACGACAATGGCAATGGAAGACCACCATTTGACGACAATGGCAATGGAAGACCACCATTTGACGACAATGGCAATGGAAGACCACCATTTGACGACAATGGCAATGGAAGACCACCATTTGACGACAATGGAACACCATTTAATTTTGATTTAGATTGATTTAATCCCTCTTATTCCTTTCCTTCTTTTTCTCTTTAATAGATTAATATTTTATTAATCTATTAAAGAGAAAAAGAAGTAATTCATAATCATCTGGTTAGGATCGATCTAAACCAGTCTATTATGTATATGATTGTATATGATTCAGCATGCCAACTATTAAACAACTTATTAGAAATGCAAGACAGCCAATTAGAAATGTCACGAAAGCCCCTGCTCTTCGGGGATGTCCTCAGCGCCGAGGAAGATGTACTAGGGTGTATGTGCGACTTGTTCAGATCATGGGCTGAGAAAAAGGAAACAATTTTTCAGTATCAACGATCAGTACCAGTGAATAGAATGGGGTTCTTCCGTTCACTATCTAAAAAAGATAGATCTACCATATCCTTCTATTGTGTATGAAATTTATGGTTTCCATTGGCGCAAATCCAATCTTGGAATTTTTTAAAAATTCCCCATTGGTAGCAAATGCTTATCCATTAAGCGGGGAAAATCCTATTTAAAAAGCAAAAAGATTATGCTTCGACTCTTGCAAAGAACGGACTAACAGGGTCAGCTACCCAATTAATCCTCCTAATTACATACCGTTACTGTATAAGATAGATCTCGTTGTGAAAGATCTATTACTGAAAAATTTATGAGTAGAGCCGAAGAGTGTGAACTGTACAAGTTACCAATTAAATGTTAAATGAAGGAATGAGCTCCGGTGTATAGAGGGGACCTCACCGTTTAAGAAGTAACCATAGAAACGATGGAACCCACTATTTATTTATCCATTTCTATTTACTCCTTTATTTTAGTTAATATGCTTTTTTTGATACCTAGTATCAATACAATTTCTTATTTCAAGGCGAAATGAAATGCCTAGAAAAAAGGAAAAATCGTGGGCGGGACGGTTATAGTAGCAAAAGCCATTGGAATTTTTATTTTATACATTGGAAGAATCCGTTTTGTTATTAATAGACTAGAAAAGAATAACTGAAAGAAAGAATTAGTTATTCATCAAAATTTCTTTTATTCAATGACCAGAATGAAAGAGGGATATATAGCTCGGAGACAAAGAGTAAGAGCTTTGGTTTCGGCTGATCGGGATAGAGATAGGAAAAAAAGATATTTTCGTCGTTTGTGGATCACTCGAATAAATGCAGGAATTCGAGGAATGGGGGTATCCTATAATTATAGTAGATTAATAAAAAATCGGTACAAGAAACAGTTGCTTCTTAATCGTAAAATACTTGCACAAATAGCTATCTCAAATAGGAATTGTCTTTATATGATTTCCAACGAGATTATAAAATAAGGAGATCGGAAGGAATCCACCGAAATGCTTTAAATGAAATGGGGTTCCCTCGAGAATGAACTCGAGGGAGGTAGAGTAGAAATTAATATGATAAAAAAATTCTGATAAGGTCATCAAAACAAGAAAACAAGATGAGCGAAGACGCTCAATAAAAAAAAAAAAAATTTATTTTTCTTCCCCAACCCGATTCGATTCTTTTATTTATTTCTTTTTTCTTACGACACGACAATTTTGATTATCAGATTTTTTGAATAAAGCATCAGTCTACGTTTGATAATTTTGAGTCAATTGAAGGGTAAGCCTATTTATTTCTGGTTCTAAGAGCAGTAGTTCTAGCGGTCGACTCTCTTCTTTCAAATCGTTTCTCATTTCTGGTTCTAGTTCTAGCGGTCGACTCCCTTCTTTCAAATCGTTTCTCATTATTAATAAAGGGTAACGAAGATAAAATACGAGCTTGTTTTATAGCAATAGTAATTAATCGTTGTTGTTTTAAAGTCAATCTATTTACTCGCCTAGATAAGATTTTTCCTTGTTCACTAATAAATCGACTAATTAAACTCATGTTTCTATAATCAATTCGATCCCCCGATTGGATCGGGGGCAAACGCCTACGAAAAGATCGCTTGTATTTATCCATCATTTCTTTATTCCTTATTTCTAAAAATAATCCTATCCTATCCTTTTCTAAAATCCTATTTTGATCGGATCAAATTCAAATTATAGAATTAATAGAATAAATACGATTTGCTTTGTTTTTTTTATTATTGTATTATTTATTTATTATTTATTTCTTATTTATTTGTTTATTTTATTAGTTTATTTTAATTATTTATTTATTATTTATTTGTTTATTTTATTAGTTTATTTTATTATTATATTATTTATAGATATTTATTTAAATATAATTTCATATTTTAATATATTTAATATATAAATATAATTTCATATTTTAATATATTTAATATATAAATATAATTTCATATTTTAATATATTTAATATATAAATATAATTTCATATTTTAATATATTTAATATATAAATATAATTTCATATTTTAATATATTTAATATATAAAATATAAATATAATTTAATATTTTAATATATTTAATATATAAATATAATTTAAATAAATATCTATAACTGTGATAATACATAAATAATAAATAAATATAATTTATAAATATATATAAATATAATTTCATATTTTAATATATTTAATATATAAAATATAAATATAATTTAATATTTTAATATATTTAATATATAAATATAATTTAAATAAATATCTATAACTGTGATAATACATAAATAATAAATAAATATAATTTATAAATATATATAGAACCGACACGAAAATAATAAATAATTAATAAAATAAGAAATAAATAATGAAATATAGTAATAAATACAAAATATAGTAATAACTAAAAAATATAGTAATGAATAAATCATACAATATAATAAATAATACAATATTAACAATATTAAAATTAACAACAATATTAAAATTAACAATATTAAAATAATCATTATGCACGAATAGAAAATAAAAAAAAAAATAGTTAGTGATATTAAAAATCTAATTCCTAATCAATGAAAATCCAACTCCTAATCATTCGAAGACTGTAAACTAAAAATCATTCGAAGACGGTAAACTAAAAAAATAAATAATTGACTCGAGAATAAAGAAAAAAATTATTAAAAAAATAAGAACTAAATAAAAAATAGAATAAAAAAAAATAAAAGAATATTGATACAATCATATACCAGGTTAAAAAGGTTAAAAATTTATTAACGTGCATATCGAATAATTTAAAACTAAAAACTTCACTTTAAAAAGAAAGCGTGGAATAGACAAGGAAATACAAATATAGACTAATATATAAATAAAATATTTGTTATATATTAGTTATATTATATCTAACTAATTATATACTTAATATTACTTAATATATTATATAATATATATTATTATACCTGAATACCTAATGTCCTATTTTCTCATACTAAATACCTAATGTTACCTAAATACCTAATGTCCTATTTTCTCATATTCTCGGGAAGGGTTGACATACGAGTACTTGATTCGATTTATTTCTTTATCTCCCCGTGAATTGTATGTTTGTAACAATAGGAACAGAATTTCTTCAATTCCAATCGACTAGGCGTATTGTGTCGATTTTTTTGAGTAATATACCTGGAAATGCCCGTTGATTCCTTATTAACGACGTTTCGAACACAACTGGTACATTCCAAAATAATCGTTACTCGGACATCTTTACTCTTGGCCATGAACCCCCTTTGAGTTTTTAATTCACCCAACTCTTCTATTTTCCGATCAAAAGTGAAGAAGAAAGGAATGAAAATAAATAAATAAAAGTTGCTAACTCAAAACCAAATCCTGAAAGATTTCGTTGCAATCAATTGCAATCAATATAGTAAATCAATATGTATTATACTAATAGTAAATAAGTAATACAATGATTTCTAACTCGATTTAGAATCACAGTACGGTATTTTCTTTAAGTATCTTGTAGGATACTGTTGTTCCAGCCACATTTCTCTTTTCGCTCTACTAGTAATTTAATTGGAGCTTGAACCCAAGTTTTGTTGAGGTTCAATCCACTTTTTTCGTTCTACCTTCCTTATTTATTTTATATAATTCTTATATAATTAGAATTCTAAAAAAACTAAATAGAATTATTTCTTATATAATTAGAATTCATTTCTTATATAATTATAATTCTAAAAACAACTAAAGTCAAGGGGGGGCGAGAGATTAGTCACAGATATTTGATTGTATATCGATCTAATCTTTTTCACCCCGTCCCGCGACAATAACTAGAATTAAAAAAAAGGGAATGTTAACGCATCCGGGAAGAAACGATTGATCTCTATCAATAAACCCGCTAAAGAACCGAACCAGAGAG
Source organism: Durio zibethinus (assembly GCF_047325235.1). Taxonomy (NCBI): domain Eukaryota; kingdom Viridiplantae; phylum Streptophyta; class Magnoliopsida; order Malvales; family Malvaceae; genus Durio; species Durio zibethinus. The sequence continues at coordinate 2,995,291 of NW_028323043.1, read as the reverse complement.
TACTTAGTACCGGTGCTACGGAAAGATATGTTTTTAGATCTCGCATTTAAAATCCTCCTTCTTTATCGTATTACATACATTATGGTAATACATATATAATCACATGTATGTGTGGTTAAAGACCACTTGTATTTGTATATTTGTACCCGGAATTCCTAATTCAAAATTAAAATTTAAATGTACAATGATTCGATAGATAAGATTTTCCTTTTCTTAAAACAGCAAAATAGGTCCCTTTCTGCCTGAGAATTCCCGCCAAAAAGATTCATTTATTATTCATTATATGGTTGTTATATGATATGAGACCAAAAAGAGGAAATGGAAAGATAATTTTTGTATATCAATAGATGAAATAAGGGTGTGGAAAACAAGACAGGGATTCTCTACAATAACATCGTAGGCCAATTGAAAGGGATGTAGCGCAGCTTGGTAGCGCGTTTGTTTTGGGTACAAAATGTCACGGGTTCAAATCCTGTCATCCCTACCTATTACTTCTCCTTTGAGCAGTAAGGAGGGAGCCATTTTAGTTTTAGATTGATTAAAATTAAGCATACATAATCTATCATTTTCTCATATTATATATGATATATGATAGTATAGGTGTGCACGATGTATTGGGGTTATAAAATAAAAGAATCCTCTTTTTTACAGTCTTATTTATTATGATAAGAAAGCGCTCTTAGTTCAGTTCGGTAGAACGTGGGTCTCCAAAACCCAATGTCGTAGGTTCAAATCCTACAGAGCGTGATTCCGCTCTTGTTAAGTCGAAAATTACACCGAACTGAAAAAAAAAAAAAAAAAAAAAAAATTGAACAGCAATTCGAATTTGACCTCCTTGAATTAAATTAATTAAATTAAAATTAAAGGGGTCAGTCAAAAAAAGAGATGTTAATTAATCAAAGGTCCAACTGATCACCACGTATGTATTGTAAATATGCGGTTACGAATAATCCAGCCAAAGTAATAGGAATTAGACCTAAGACGATTCCAAATAGAAAAACTTCAATCATTTCAATTTATTTGAAAGGAGAAAAAGAAAGGTAATATCTATCCCTAAATATTAATCTCTATTGCCCATGAATATCAATAACTAATAATTGATAATTAACACGGTAAGGAACTATAGAATATATGGAATAGGACAGAAAACTTTGTTTTTATTAATTGTTCGTTCATTCAATTAATTTTCAAATAAGTCGTATCTTACTCAGACCAATAAATAGAGCTGAGGTTATAGTTAAAGCCGCTAGTAAAAAACCGAAATAACTAGTTAGAGTAGGCATGAAGGAGCTAAATGAAATATGTTCTTTTTATACATATGTTTATAAAGCACTTACCTAAGTTTCAATTTTTAAAAGAGACGGGGATAAGCAAAAATACCAATTGAAAGAATAAGTTCAATTGAAATTTTTTGATTCATCAATCATTCTAAACGGTATTCACAAAAATAGAGCGGCAGGACAAGAGTAGAAAAGAAAAAGAAATAGATTCATCATCTTTGTAGTTAGGTCAAGAAAAAACCTTTGGATCTAATACAAGAATACAAGAAAGGCCGCCTCACAAATATTGATTAGTAGAATTTTTTTTTTATTCCTTGCTCTTTTTTTTATCTATATCTAATACTATCGACTACTCTTACTTGTTACTAGACGACTAAGCAATTCCTTAAAATAAAAAAAGGAGGGCTTACAACAAAAAACAAAACCTCTTATGCAATTACGAAAAAAAGTCAATTTTTAGATTTCGCATCTAATTGACTTGCGGAAATATGATAATTTCCTTCATGAATTATTATAAACTTGTTGGATTCACGGGTTACCTGATCTTCCGTTTCTAGCCCCAAACCAATAATAGAATCCCCTATATTATATTCCAGGAATTTGAGGAATTTTCTATCGCATGATACGTGGTTATACATCGACAAGCAAGAAGAAGAAAGAAATTATCTAGCACTTCATGTCGATATACTGTTTGAAATTGCGTTGCTGTGTCAGAAGAAGGATAGCTATACTGATTCGGTATACTCTAAAAATACCTTTGGTACAATATTGACGATCTCACAAAGATTGAATTTCAGTGAATTTCCGTTTACTGATCTCATCTTTTACGGAATCGATCCCCTACAAGAATATGCGGAGCTCAGCATGTCTGGAAGCACAGGAGAACGTTCTTTTGCTGATATTATTACCAGTATTCGATACTGGATCATTCATAGTATTACTATACCTTCCCTATTCATTGCGGGTTGGTTATTCGTCAGCACAGGTTTAGCTTATGATGTGTTTGGAAGCCCTCGTCCAAACGAGTATTTTACAGAGAGCCGACAAGGAATTCCATTAATAACCGGCCGTTTTGATTCTTTGGAACAACTCGATGAATTTAGTAGATCTTTTTAGGAGGACCCAATGACCATAGATCGAACCTATCCAATTTTTACAGTGCGATGGTTGGCTGTTCACGGACTAGCTGTACCTACCGTTTCTTTTTTGGGGTCAATATCAGCAATGCAGTTCATCCAACGATAAACCTAATCCGAATTAATTATAGAGCTATGACACAATCAAACCCGAACGAACAAAATGTTGAATTGAATCGTACCAGTCTCTACTGGGGGTTATTACTCATTTTTGTACTTGCTGTTTTATTTTCCAATTATTTCTTCAATTAAGAAAAAAAGAGTAGTAGAATACTAAATAATAGTAGGAATTCTCTTATCCCATTCGGAAGGATTGCATCTCATAATTATCTATGACTGTTTATGTCTTTAGCATGACCACTTGATGAAATGTGGAGGGAAGCGGGATAAATGGCCGATACTACTGGAAGGATTCCTCTTTGGATAATAGGTACGGTAACTGGTATTCCTGTGATCGGTTTAATAGGTATTTTCTTTTATGGTTCATATTCTGGATTGGGTTCGTCCCTGTAATATGTAATAATGGGATGAACTAAGTTATAGGCATGAAAGTGTAAGAACTCAACGGGGCCCGCCTCCTCTTTCTTTGTCTGATTCGCGAGGAGGGGTCCCGTTGAATTCTTAATGATCATAATATTTTGTTCGTATAAATATAAATGACAACAAATAGATCACTTTTTCCGATGATGTTTTTGAAAAATGAACTCGATTAATTGATTCATAGCATCTGTTCTTCGATAGTATCTATCGATACTTTCAAGGTTAGAAGAAAAAAAGGAATCACTCAATTTCCTTTTCCTGGATGACACAATCACAATATATATTTAATTTTAATATTTAATTTTTTTTAATATTTAATTTTAATATTTTAATATTTAATTTTAATATTTCTTTTTTTTTTCTGTCGACCAGATATCAAGCAAACCCTTTCTAGACTAGTCTAACCTTACTCTATTTATTTTAGTATTTCATCAAAGTTTGAAATTTTTTTATAAGTTCATCGCCTTGCTTCTATTTTATATTTATAAAAAAAAGGATTCCTTCTCTTTTTTTTGGTTGTCCATTACTTATTATATTATATTATACTTATTTATACTTATACTTATTTTATACTTATTTATACTTATTTTATACTTATTATATTATCCTTATTACTTATTCGATTACTTTATTACTTATTCTATTATCTATTATAATCTATTATCTATTATAAGTAAATCTAAAAAAATAAAGGGTTCTGAAAAATCTGGAAAAATATAAACTAAGAATAGAAATCTTTGACGAATGGGATCCGGAATTGTTATTATTTCGACACAAGAAAAGGAATTTTACACATCCTTTTCTTGTGCCGAAGGCTAGGAAGACGAAGAATACTCCCTGTAATTATTTGTTCCCCTCATTTATCCTTCCTTTCTATTCTCCGCTTACTTATCTTATGTTTAGTATCTAATCAAATTGAATTTAGAAAACAAAACCCATTCTGTGACATTTCAATCTGACAATAGGGATATAATTACACCCCTCCCATTTAGATTGAAAAAAGAAAAGAAGGGGTAAAGACAAATAGTCTTCTTCACAATATACAGATTTTGAATGCGGTAAAAGTAATTCCTAGAGAAAGAATATAAACAAGCAAAAGACTTTTCATACTTTTTTCATCATACCTAACCTAATTGCCAGGAAGAATTTGTTCTTTTTTACAAATTTGATGTTGATAAATCCACGGATCTAGAAATTCATTTCGGACACTTGAACCTTTTCAAATTGTTTCTTTTTAAGAACCAAAAAGATTTGTGCAAAAACAATAGATGCCAAGAAGAACAAAAGGCCTTGGACACGTAGTGGATCTTGAAGTACTATTTCTGCATCCCCCTGACCAAATCCACCCACATTAGGATTACTTGTTAATGGTTGATCAAGTTTGATAGATTCACCCTCTGAAACAAGAAGTTCTGGTCCTGGGGGGATAATATCAACCACTTGATGTCCATCCAATGCATCCGTTATGGTTATTTCGTACCCCCCTTTTTCTTTTCGTATGATTTTGCTTACTATACCTGTTGCCGTAGCATTATAAATTGTATTGTTACTTTTGTTCCCGTCGGGATAAATCTGACCCCTTCCCCTATTTCCGCCTACGTATATGGGATATTTTAAGAAATGAACATCCTTATTACTAGCAGGGTCTGGGGAAAGAATAGGAAAGGTGATTTCACTATATTTTTGACCAGGAACAGGACCTATCACAAGAATATTTTTCTGAGTGGGGCGGTAGTTCTGAAAAGACAGATTGCCTATCTTTTCTTTCATCTCGGGCGAAATACGATCAGGTGGGGCTAACTCAAACCCCTCCGGTAAAATAAGAACAGCACCCACATTCAAAGCCCCTTTCTTACCATTAGCAAGAACTTGTTTCAGTTGCATATCATAAGGAATTCTAACAACCGCTTCAAATACAGTATCAGGAAGTACCGCTTGTGGAACCTCAATATCCACGGGTTTATTAGCTAAATGGCAATTGGCACATACAATACGCCCAGTTGCTTCTCGTGGATTTTCATACCCCTGCTGCGCAAAAATGGGATATGCATTTGAAATGGATGCCCCGGTTATTATATAGATCATGAGCGATACGGAAATGGATCGAGTAATCTCCTCCTTTATCCAAGAAAAAGTATTTCTAGTTTGCATGGTACAATCATTGATCCCGAAAATTTCTACAATAAAATTAGGTAGGTCACTAGTATAGTTCCCTATCCACGATTCTGCTATTTACTTTTACTGAAAAAAAAAAAAATTTACTGAAATAGAGGAGGAATTGTATTCCCCTGATGGGTAGAAAGAGTAAAGTAAGTACGACTTTGCATTCTTTGCTTATATACAAAGTAAGAAAGATTCTAATTGAATCCGTGAATCATTTTTCAGTCAGTCAGTGAATGATAAATAACTACAAGTGACGGCGATACATGATTTAAATAACGAAAGATCGAATATTTAAAAATTGTATCTAGAATGACTGGAAGGGTACAAGCAAGAACAGATATAATTTGATCATTATGAGCAAATCCAAAATCTTTGTAGATATAGCCAATCATTAGTTCCCAACCGTGGTGCGAATGGAATCCGACACAGAACTCAGTTAATAAAAGAATAGAAAAAGCTTTTATTGTGTCGCTTAAATTATATAGGAATTCTTGAACCCAAGAGTTAAGAATAACAAGTTCTTCATTACCCAAAATAGAATAACCACTTAGAATAACGAAACAGATTAGATTTGTCGAGAAGTGCAAAATCGTATGGATACGATCCTCATTGTGCATCTTGATCAATTGGATCGTTTCTTTGTGGATTCCTATACGAAGTTTTTGTAGATGTGTTTCCGGGTATTCTTTTATCATTTCGTCCAACAGGAGGAGTTCCTCTACTTCTATGAATTGTTCTAGAATACTTTTTTCTTGAATATCATTCAAAAAAGTTTCGGATTGCCTAGTATTCCACCAATTAGTAATCCAAGATTTCAGACTTTTATTAAATGAGAGAGAGATCCACCAGGGCAAAAATACTATAGATGCAAAATATAGAAGGGGAGTGAATGCTTTCTTTTTTGCCATTTTTTCATCTGTGAATTGTTAATGAACCCACCTCATTCGTTGACTTTATGTGATCTAATCTTTCTATCAAGCATGACTTTCATTATATTATAAATTATAAGATAAATTATAAGGTAGGGGCCCATGAATCTATTCTCTGTTTTTTTTTTTTTTGATTCAGTGCTTAGTCCTTGAATCTAAAAAGAGTACAGAAATAGAAAATAAGAATCCACTTTGAATTCGAATGTTCGAATGAAATATATATATATATTATTGTTTCCAGATATCTCAATTGATCAAATTCGAAGCAATTGCCCTCTTTCGATAACTGCCCGAAAGAACCGCTTCAAATAATAAAGATTATTCTATTCAGATTTTGAGACGAAGGAGCTCCCTGTCTATATCAAGATATCAATCAAATATGTCGAAAAATTTTCGCGGGTTATCTAGACTGTATATAGTCTAGAGTCCGGGAATAATTGAAAAAAAAAAAATTATGAAAAATATTATGATGATCAAAAATGAGTGACAAAAAAAGACAGAAAAGTTATCATTACATTTATCATTATGTTATAAGAAAGAAATCTACTTGTTTAGTTCTTAAGGAGCACAAAAGAAAGGATAAAAGGGGAGGGGCTGATTGACAAAAGGAAAGTAGAGAAAATTTACAAGATATAATCTATCTGTATCTAACGTATCAACTCCAAATATTGAAAATAAAAAGTTAAATATTTCGAAATACTTTGATATATGAGATGAATCCATTATTTCGATTTCTTGCTTGTTTTGTTACTGAATTAAGTTGAGTGGTTTTACATTTACAGACGCATAAAAAACAATTTTTGTGGACAAAAAAAAAAAAACAGTTTTGTTTTATGTTATGACTCTTCCGTATACGTCTTCTTTGGTTCGAGTGGGCATTCTTAAGAAACTTCAGTTTAGTTCTGCTATAGAAAAAAGAGGCTTCTTGTCTTGAGTTTTTTCCTCCTGCCGAGAAAGCATTTATTCTGCAATTCATTTCAAAAGACTTCAATCGGTACACGCAAAAAATAGGCCAATTCAGCAGCTTTTTGCTCAATTTCTCGTGGAGTCAAATTCTCATCAGTACGAGTCAAGGGAACGGCCCCCTGGCCTCTGATTTCCATATAAAGGACACGCCGAGCATAAATACCCTCTTTAACTTCTATTCTGATGGACTGAATATCTTTCATAAGGAATCGTAGAAAGATGCGACGATTTTTTCCAGGAAAACCCCAACGAAAAATACATACTATTCCCTCTTTTCTATCGAATCGATCATAACCACTACCTACATTCCAAAAAATCGTGCACCACAAATAGGAACTAATAAAGAGACCCGCGATCCCATAGAAAGACATCACGATTCCTTGTGGAAAAAAAACTATTTGCTGAGACGGAAATAAAGATATCAAATTCCTACCAAGATAACTAGAAGTTCCAACTAATAAAAACCCTAATGAACCAAAAAAAAGAATAAAGGCCCAGCAGAAATTGCTTGTTTTTCGAGACCCCACTATAAATTCTATCCATATAGATTCTGATCGCCAACTCATACATACTAGATCCAGTTGCATTTTATTGGAATTGAGAAAATAAGCAAAAAAATTTGACTTTACTTTTTTTGTTTCCGAAGTAACTCTCATCAACTAGTGCTATTTTGATATGAACTTTTAGAAGTAATTCATCAAATTGCTTAGATCTAAAATCATCCCCTTTATATGATCCCCTATACAGATCTACTAGATATATAGACTTTAATTTCATACATTCGTCCGGTACCGATCCACTTGCTATAATTCATTTACCCCTATATCATGTTTACGTATGCATAAGAGGAGCTTTTTCATTTATGTTCGGGGAAGCCGGATGGATGTTATACAATATTCTACTAAATAGATATCCGTGGCATCTAAGTCGTGAAAAAAAAAATAGATAAGATTTGGTCTTGGCCTTGGCCCCATCGAATCTAAAAAATCTTAGTTTTTTGAACATACAAAGATAAAGAAGCCATTGCAATTGCCGGAAATACTAGGCCTACTAAAGGCACAAAAATAGAGGGAATTGTCATAAAATGGGTACCTCAATTTAATATTCGTACCTGTTATTGTTATATTGTTAGTTATAAAGTTAGTTATAAATATATCTTATAATAATTATATTATAATTCGTATATTATACTAAGTATATCTAAATATTATACTAAGTATATCGAAATACTAAGTATATCTAAATATTATACTAAGTATATCTAAATACTAAGTATATCTAAATATTATACTAAGTATATCTAAATACTAAGTATATCTAAATACTAAGTATATCTAAGCGAGTATATATATCTAATATATATATCTTATCTAATAAGTGCAAGGAATGTAGAATTAAATAAAGGGACTTGCCCATCTTTCTAAATGAAATAAAATAGGTGTATGATAAGATAATCCACTTTCTTTATTATCTTACTTTATTCCTACTTTTCTTATTATTATTATTCTATTGTTCTTGTCTTCTAATTTTAATTTCTAATTTGAATTTAATAAAGAAAGAGTTTATTACAAATTGAGAAAGAGTTTATTACAAATTGTCGAAAGATTCGATTCGTTAGAATCCGATCCAAGAACAGGGATTTTTAGTAAAAATAGAATTCTCGGGAGATATAGAAAGATGCAAAACTCTATATTTATATTTTTTCTATATTTGAATTATATAAACATACGCAATAGAGCAAGATAAAATTCGTTTTTCGACAATTCCATTTTATGTCACAAAGTCAAAGCCCATTATGCGGGCTTTGACTTTGATTCTGATAAACTAACTAACTGCCTTTTCACTACAAAGAAAATAATTTAACTTAAGACTCTACTTGATTGAATTTTGATTCAAAGGAAAAAAACCGTGGAACTGAAATAACTCACTCAGAACACCCTTTAAAGGATTACGTGGTACGATTGGATCGAATAAACCCTTATGGAATAAATATTCAGCCTCCTGTGAACCTTCAGGTACTGTTATATTCAATGTTTGCTCAATTACTCTTTTACCCGCAAATGCAATATAGGCATTGGGTTCAGCAATAATGATATCCCCCAACATACCAAAACTCGCGGTCACTCCACCAGTAGTAGGAGATGTAAGAATTGATACATAAAATAACTTTTTATTTGATTGATAATCATATAAAGCAGAAGATATTTTAGCCATTTGCATCAAGCTCAAACTTCCTTCTTGCATGCGTGCTCCTCCGGAAGCACACACTAGAATAAGAGGCAAAAAATTATTGGTAGCATATTCGATCAAACGGGTGATTTTCTCGCCTACTGCGGATCCCATACTACCCCCCATAAACTGAAAATCCATAACCCCGATTGCTATAGGAATACCGTTTAGTTGACCCGTACCTGTTTGAATAGCCTCAGTTAATCCTGTCTCTCTTTGATAAGAATCAAGACGATCTTTATAGGGCTCTTCGTCATACTCAAACGGATCAGAATCAATACCATCTTCGTCATACTCAAACGGATAAGAATCAATACCATCTTCGTCATACTGAAATGGATCAGAATCAATACCATCTTTATCTTTGTCAAACTGAAATGGATCATAATCAATACCATCTTTATCTTTATCTTTGTCAAACTGAACTTTATCTTTGTCAAACTGAACTTTATCTTTGTCAAACTGAACTTTATCTTTGTCATACTGAACTTTATCTTCGTCATACTGAAATGGATCAGAATCAAGACCATCTTTATCTTTGTTAAACTGAAATGGATCATAATTAATACCATCTTTATCTTTGTTAAACTGAACTTTATCTTTGTCATACTGAACTTTATCTTTGTCAAACTGAACTTTATCTTTGTCATACTGAACTTTATCTTCGTCATACTGAACTTTATCTTCGTCATACTGAAATGGATCAGAATCAATACCATCCATATAAGGCTCTTCTTGGTCAGACTGAAATGGATCATAATCAATACCATCTTCGTCAGAACCATCTTCGTCAGCTTCGTCAGAACCATCTTCGTCAGCTTCGTCAGAACCATCTTCGTCAGCTTCGTCAGAACCATCTTCGTCAGCTTCGTCAGAACCATCTTCGTCAGCTTCGTCAGAACCATCTTCGTCAGCTTCGTCAGAACCATCTTCGTCAGACTGAAATGGATCATAATCAATACCATCTTCGTCAGACTGAAATGGATCATAATCAATACCATCTTCGTCATACTGAAATTCAATGGGATCCAGAGAGATCATGTCTTCATCCATAGGATCCCAAGTACCTGGATCAATCGAAAGTTCGATTCTATCTGAACTACTCATTTTCAAATGATATCCACAGTATTCACAAATATTCATTTTTGGCTTAAGAAATTTCTTATAATTTAATCCATAACAATCTTCATTTTCGCATAGAACCCACAAATGCTTGAAATCTTTAGGCCTTTCTAAATCATTACCATTTGCGCAACTTTCTTTTAGAGTTAAATCATTACCATTTGCGCAACTTTC
>NW_028323043.1:2972252-2982252 GCF_047325235.1 Durio zibethinus | reverse complement strand
GGTCCACACGGTTGTCCATGTACCAGTAGAAGATTCAGCAGCTACTGCTGCCCCTGCTTCCTCGGGCGGAACTCCGGGTTGAGGAGTTACTCGGAAGGCTGCCAAGATATCAGTATCTTTGACTTCATATTCAGGAGTATAATAAGTCAATTTATACTCTTTAACACCAGCTTTGAATCCAACACTTGCTTTAGTCTCTGTTTGTGGTGACATAAGCCCCTCCCTACAACTCATGAATTGAAAATTTTCGCAACAACAAGGTCTGCTCGGCATAAATTAGGAGTTAATGAAACCTTTTCGAAGAAATCTTTCAAAAAATTATCAACTAATCCGAAAGGTTCCTTATTAGACCATGGTATTTGATTCGCCAAATACATCATTATTCTATATTCTTTCATATTCTATATTCTTTCATATGTATGGCGCAACCCAATCCGTGTTTTTCAAGTTTAGAATTCCTTACTTTTTTTTTGAATCGAAATGAAAATGAAATAAATGAAATAGAAATATTATAAATATATAATTATAATTAGAATTATAAATATAAAATATATATATAAAATATATAAATTAAATATAAAATATATAAATTCAATAATAAGTCAATAGTCAATAATAAGATAATACTATAATAATATAAATTCAATAATAAGTCAATAGTCAATAATAATCAATAATAAGATAATAAGATAATAAGAAATAATATAAAATAAGAAATAATATAAATTCAATAATAAGAAATAAGAAAGAATAAGAAATTCACTCTTGACAGTAATATATGTTGTATATGTAAATCCTAGATGTGAAAATATGCGTAATTCGTTTATGAAATGAAAAAAAAGGAATATAGATGGAAAAAGGGGGGATAGGTTGGACGTAAAAAAAAATCGATATGCTAAAATAAAATACGAAATGAAATAAGGGCTAATGAGATAGAAATAAGGAATCGTAAATAGAGTTCGGGTTCGAATTCCATAGATAATATGGATGGTATTGCCTATAATGATAGACAAATGAAAGACAATGATAGACAAATGAAAGACTCTCTCAAAATTGTTATTTATTTATCCACTTGATATTTTGCAAATAGGTTGGTTGAACTTAAAAATTCCTTCATTGAATAAGGAAACAATCCAATTGAATTGCATTCAATTGGATGGTACCAACGAAATCGAGTGCTAATCCCCATTTCTTATTGAATTAACCGATCAACTTGCTGTCGAAGATTTTTTTTATTAGAAAATTTTCGAAAAAAAAAATTGACATATTTCACTTTATTTTATTATGAGAATAAATCCTACTACTTCTGTTCCTGGAGTTTCCACGCTTGAAAAAGAAAATCTGGGACGTATTTCTCAAATCATCGGTCCAGTACTGGATGTAGCCTTTCCCCCGGGCAAGATGCCTAATATTTACAACGCTTTGGTAGTTAAGGGTCGAGATACCATCGGTCAACAAATTAATGTAACTTGTGAGGTACAGCAATTATTAGGAAACAATCGAGTTAGAGCTGTAGCTATGAGCGCTACAGATGGTCTAATGAGAGGAATGGAAGTGATTAACACGGGAGCTCCTCTAAGTGTTCCAGTCGGCGGAGCGACCCTAGGACGAATTTTTAACGTGCTTGGGGAGCCCGTTGATAATTTAGGTCCTGTAGATACTCGCACAACATCCCCTATTCATAAACCTGCGCCCGCTTTCATACAATTAGATACAAAATTATCTATTTTTGAAACAGGAATTAAAGTAGTCGATCTTTTAGCTCCTTATCGTCGTGGAGGAAAAATCGGACTATTTGGGGGAGCTGGGGTAGGTAAAACAGTACTCATTATGGAATTGATCAACAACATTGCCAAAGCTCATGGGGGTGTATCCGTATTTGGCGGAGTAGGTGAACGTACTCGTGAAGGAAATGATCTTTACATGGAAATGAAAGAATCTGGAGTAATTAATGAACAAAATCTTGCGGAATCAAAAGTGGCTTTAGTCTACGGTCAGATGAATGAACCGCCAGGAGCTCGTATGAGAGTTGGGTTGACTGCCCTAACTATGGCGGAATATTTCCGAGATGTTAATAAACAAAACGTACTTCTATTTATAGACAATATCTTCCGTTTTGTCCAAGCGGGATCCGAAGTATCTGCCTTATTGGGTAGAATGCCTTCCGCTGTGGGTTATCAACCCACCCTTAGTACCGAAATGGGTTCTTTACAAGAAAGAATTACTTCTACCAAGGAGGGATCCATAACTTCTATTCAAGCAGTTTATGTACCCGCGGATGATTTGACCGACCCTGCCCCTGCCACAACATTTGCGCATTTAGATGCTACTACCGTACTATCAAGAGGATTAGCTGCCAAAGGTATCTATCCAGCGGTAGATCCTTTAGACTCAACGTCAACTATGCTCCAACCTCGAATCGTTGGAAAGGAACATTATGAAACTGCGCAAAGGGTTAAGCAAACCTTACAACGTTACAAAGAACTTCAGGACATTATAGCTATCCTGGGGTTGGACGAAGTGTCCGAAGAGGATCGCTTAACCGTAGCAAGAGCGCGAAAAATTGAGCGTTTCTTATCACAACCCTTTTTCGTAGCGGAAGTATTTACTGGTTCCCCGGGGAAATATGTTGGCCTAGCAGAAACAATTAGAGGATTTCAATTGATCCTTTCCGGAGAATTAGACGGTCTTCCTGAACAGGCCTTTTATTTGGTAGGTAACATCGATGAAGCTACTGCGAAGGCTACGAACTTAGAAATGGAGAGCAAATTGAATAAATGACCTTAAATCTTTGCGTACTCACCCATAATCGAATTGTTTGGGATTCAGAAGTGAAAGAAATCATTTTATCTACTAATAGCGGACAAATTGGCGTATTACCAAATCACGCGCCTATTGCCACAGTTGTAGATATAGGTATTTTGAGAATACGCCTTAACGACCAATGGTTAACGATGGCTCTGATGGGTGGTTTTGCTAGAATAGTCAATAATGAAATCACTATTTTTGGAAAGGATGCGGAAAAGGGTAGTGACATTGATCCACAAGAAGCTCAGCAAGCTCTTGAAATAGCGGAAGCTAACTTGAGGAAAGCTGAAGGCAAGAGGCAAACAATTGAGGCAAATCTAGCTCTCAGATGGGCTAGGACACGAGTAAAGGCTATCAACGCGATTTCGTAACTAGTTGGTTAATCGAAAGAATTTCCGTATAAACAGAACTTTCGTTTCTACATCCCATTTTTATTCTGCTGATTAAATAGAATCAAATACAATCAAAAGTGAAATAGTGAAATTTGATCTAACGAAAAATTTGAAAATTGAAAACGGAAATAGAATAGGATGAAAAAGATAGAAAATCAATAAAAGAAGGTGGGTAGAAAAACTTATTAGACACCGGGATCAATGGTATCTAATAAGTTCTACCTACTATTGGATTTGAACCAATGACTCCCGCCGTATGAAAGCAATACTCTAACCACTGAGTTAAGTAGGTCATTTATTATCATAAGGAATCATAAAGAGAAAGAAAAGGGACCTATCACATCGATGGATTATAAATCCGATATTACTTCTAAGCAATACCAATCAAACCGACCAAAAAGGTATGATTATGATGTTGGATCATGTAATATTCATCTTGACAAGAAATTATCTAAATAATATGATAAAATATGTATCACAAACACAAGGGCTATAGCTCAGTTAGGTAGAGCACCTCGTTTACACGCGCGCCAATGTTTTTCAGGGGAGTCTATCATGCAATCAAAAAAAATTGATCCTTTTGAGAAATCGATGTCTTACTCCATTACTTTGAAGGAACAAAACAAGAGAACAATAGCCTGACAAATGGTTTGGTTCGATTCGGGTGCCGTTTAGGCAGGAGCAGGATCCGAATCGAACCTATCATTGATTTGAGATATTGATAGGGCGAATACCCAGTCTATTCAATGCTAGGCATAATGAGTATAAGGACCTCAAAAATTCTCTTTTCGTCCTATGAATCTTAAGGTGTATGAAGTTTCATCTTTGATTTTTTAATCAGGATGATAGAGACTTCATTTAACTTAGGTTGATCTAGGCCAGAAGCAGACCTACGTCAAGATAAACTTTCCCTTCTTTGAAACACTTTGGTAGTGCTCCTGTATCAGTAATGAATCAGAGCACATGGAACCATCTTCCTTTTTTTTCTAAGAGAAAAAATATATATATGGTAGACTAACTGATATTTCTATCAGTTAATGAAAGAGCCCAATGCAAAAAAATGCATGTTGGGTCTTTGAAATAGGTCGAATCATTTTGATAATAATCAGTTCGATCTGTTTTACCGAGAAGGTCTACGGTTCGAGTCCGTATAGCCCTATATTTTATATTTTTATTTTATATTTTATTAATTTTTATATTTTATTAATTTTTATATTTTATTAATTTTTATATTTTATTAATTTAAAATATTTATTAAATTAATAAAAAAATATTTATTAAATTAATAAAAATGAAATGAAAATAATATTCTTAAAACTAAAGCAAACTAAAACAATAAAGAATATCCAAATACAAATAAAAAAAGTTGTATAGTTTTTTTCCTAATTATTGTATTCTTTGTTGATTGGAACTGGTCGCTTCCAGTTGCTTGGTTAAAATCATTCCCATAAGCTCGCTCACAGGGAGATCGCTCAGAAACTGAAAACAAAAGCGCATTTCAACAGAATCTCATAAATATATATAATATATATTAAATATATATATATAGATAATATATATATAGATAATATCTATAAAAAGATATAATATCTATAAAATATAGATAGAAAATAAAAAATGTATTCTATATATAACTATATATAAATTTATTCTATATTCTATATATAACTATATAATATACTATATAATATATATATAAATTTATTCTATATTCTATATATATTCTATATATATAATAGATAATAAGATAATAGAAAAGAGAAAAGGTTTTTTTTTTTTTTTTTTATTTCTAATACATATTAGATATTAGTTATATATTAGAATTCCTTTTATTTAGAAAAATACGAAATGAAGTGAAAACAAAAAAGTTTTACTTGTTTTGGATTTGTATAGTATTCTACTATACTATATAGTAATAGTATAAATATCTATGTAATAGTATAAATGTAATAGTATAAATATCTATTTATACTATTACTATACAAATTAGTACTATATCGAATACAAATTAGTACTATATCGAAATTAAATCGAAATAAGTGAAATGTAAATAGGATTAATTCCAATCAATAAATCTTAAAACGCAACAGCAAACAAACGAAACTAGACGATTCGATCAAACTGAATTGTTGGTTTGACTAAACAAACAGTTGTGGATGACTTGACAATGAATTCCAGGTCGAATCGACTAATCCGGTCTATTTTTCACATTCATAGGAGTTCGTCTATGTTTCTGCTTTACGAATATGATATTTTCTGGGCATTTCTAATAATATCAAGTGCTATTCCTATTTTGGCATTTCTAATTTCTGGAGTTTTAGCCCCGATTAGAAAGGGTCCAGA
Organism: Durio zibethinus; assembly: GCF_047325235.1. Classification (NCBI taxonomy): domain Eukaryota; kingdom Viridiplantae; phylum Streptophyta; class Magnoliopsida; order Malvales; family Malvaceae; genus Durio; species Durio zibethinus. The sequence continues at coordinate 2,976,709 of NW_028323043.1, read as the reverse complement.
AAAACTTTCTAGTTATGAATCGGGTATAGAACCAATGGGCGATGCTTGGTTACAATTTCGAATCCGTTATTATATGTTTGCTCTAGTTTTTGTTGTTTTTGATGTTGAAACGGTTTTTCTTTATCCATGGGCAATGAGTTTCGATGTATTGGGGGTACCCGTATTCATAGAAGCTTTAATTTTCGTGCTTATCCTAATTGTTGGTTCAGTTTATGCATGGCGAAAAGGAGCATTGGAATGGTCTTAGTTCCTGAATATTCAGATAATAAAAAGAAAGAAAAAAGTAAAAATAATAATAACATTGAGTATGAATTCCATTGAATTTCCCTTACTTGATCGAACAACCCAAAACTCAGTTATTTCAACTACATTAAATGATCTTTCAAATTGGTCAAGACTCTCCAGTTTATGGCCGCTTCTTTATGGTACCAGTTGTTGCTTCATTGAATTTGCTTCATTAATAGGCTCACGATTCGACTTTGATCGTTATGGGCTGGTCCCAAGATCGAGTCCTAGACAAGCGGACCTAATTTTAACAGCTGGAACAGTAACAATGAAAATGGCTCCCTCTTTAGTGAGATTATATGAACAAATGCCCGAACCTAAATATGTTATTGCTATGGGCGCGTGTACAATTACAGGAGGGATGTTCAGTACTGATTCTTATAGTACTGTTCGGGGAGTCGATAAGCTAATTCCTGTGGATGTCTATTTGCCGGGCTGTCCCCCTAAACCCGAGGCAGTTATAGATGCTATAACAAAACTTCGTAAGAAAATATCTCGCGAAATCTATGAAGATCGAATTAGATCTCAACAGGGGGATCGGTGTTTTACTACCAATCACAAGTTTTGTCTTGTACGCAGTACTCATACTGGAAATTATAATCAAGGATTACTCTATCAACCACCATCTACTTCAGAGATTCCTCCTGAAACATTTTTCAACTACAAAAGTTCAATATCTTCCCACGAATTAGTGAATTAGGTAGGATTCAGAAACAGAATAACAAACAACGAATTAATCTTCATAAATTCGATTTCATCGTAAATGTGAAATACTTATCTTATACAAATTACAAATAAAAAAGAAAAGTGCGGGAGAGATAAAAAAGATGCAGGGCCGTTTGTCTGTTTGGCTAGTCAAACACGGGCTAGTTCATAGATCTTTGGGCTTCGATTACCAAGGAATAGAGACTTTACAAATAAAGCCCGAGGATTGGCATTCCATTGCTGTTATTTTATATGTATATGGTTACAATTATCTACGTTCCCAATGTGCTTATGATGTAGCACCAGGCGGACTGTTAGCCAGTGTGTATCATCTTACGAGAATAGAGTATGGTGTAGATCAACCGGAAGAAGTATGTATAAAAGTATTTGCTCCAAGGAGTAACCCTAGAATTCCGTCTGTTTTCTGGGTTTGGAAAAGTGCGGATTTTCAAGAACGAGAATCTTATGACATGTTGGGAATCTCTTATGAGAATCATCCACGACTGAAACGTATCTTAATGCCCGAAAGTTGGATAGGGTGGCCTTTACGTAAGGATTACATTGCCCCCAATTTTTATGAAATACAAGACGCTCATTGAATGATAAGAAACTAATTACAACTTCAAATATTCAAGGAATATTTGTACATTCTCTTCTAGCTCAAACGGAGGAATTGAGGTTTCATTCGTATTCTTATGGATAGGCTAATAAATAAAAAGAAATAAAAGACAATACATCATTGAAATTCTCGATTTTTGAAGATACCTTTTTATTTTATTTCGGACGAGCCGAGACAATAGGATGAACAACAAGGGTTCTATACCGTGAACTTTGTATCGCGCACATCACTTAGATGAACTCTAGAGAGTCACATAGAAAGGAATGAAGAAATGGAATATGAAAGAGAATACAAATAAATAAATGAAAGGGAATCGGATTCTATTTGTACTGTAGCTGAGATGAGTCTTGGTTATTTCTATCCTTGAACTCCTCTAGACCAGACTTTTGGTTGGGCCTTTCAACCAACTATTTTAATCTTTTTTTTTAATTAAATATGTATGAAGTATTAACATTCTTTTTGAATGTGAGGAGCCACAGCGTGAACAAATAAAAAAGAAGAGGAAAGATAATGAAATTTTTTTCTTTTACTACATTATTTATTTTTTTTACTACATTATAATTATAATAGACTCTTTGCTCATCTAAAAAATAGAAACAAAAAAAAAAAAAAAATAAATAAAGAGAGGGTTTACTTCCAGATAGCTAGCTAGATAAGTATGTATTATGTCGATCTATATCAATTAATTTGTAGAGTAGATACTCATACAAATTAATCATACGCCGAGAACCAGATTTGAACTGGTGACACGAGGATTTTCAGTCCTCTGCTCTACCAACTGAGCTATCCCGACCATTACCGACGCATTATCCTCATAATACTAGATGACTTGGGTCTATGTCACTTAAAAATGAAAACAAAAAAAAAAACGAAAAAGTATTAAATTAAAAGGGGAATTTCTTGGATCTTTAAAAGGAAGACTTTGTAAATTTCAGTATGAGTAATGATATGGATTATGAATCATTCAAATAGGTATTCCTTGCTCAAGGGTGTTGATTTGTACGTATATCATATATATATCACAATATATCATATCACAAGACTTGTGATAAGAGAACAAAATTCTGCTAGGATACGCTTGTAAAATGGAAAAGAATAGGATGAATGAGAAACATAAGGAACTTTGAACCACTAACAAAAAGGGTAGGATAAAATAAATAGATAGCAAACGGGCTTTTTGGGGTTGGGGATAGAGGGACTTGAACCCTCACGATTTTTAAAGTCGACGGATTTTCCTCTTACTATAAATTTCATTGTTGTCGGTATTGATATTGACATGTAGAACGGGACTCTATCTTTATTCTCGTCCGATTAATCAGTTTTTCAAAAGATTTATCAGACTATGGAGTGAATGATTTGATTAATGAATATTCTATTCGATTCTTTCTTCAACTTGGAATCGATTCACAACAATTCTTTTTATTTTTCATATAAATTGATTTTGCATATAAATAAAAAAAATACGGGTTCGAGTCGTCTTTTTTGGTTTTTCATTAGTATACCTATTTATTTTATATTTTATATAGGTATATCTTGCATCCTTTCTGGAGTTTCGATATAAGGATTCCTTTACCAACAGTCAACCCCATTTGTTAGAATAGCTTCCATTGAGTCTCTGCACCTATCCCTTTTTTATTATTCTCGCTTGTTGAACCTTTGTTTATTTTCGTAAAATAATAGGATTTGGCTCAGGATTGCCCATTTTTCATTCCGGGGTTTCTCTGAATTTGAAAGTTATCACTTAGTAGGTTTCCATACCAAGGCTCAATCCAATCCAATTAAGTCCGTAGCGTCTACCAATTTCGCCATATCCCCTTTGTGTCTTGAGATTAGGATCTCATTAGGATGCACTTCCTTCCCCCTTTCTCCTTCCCTTCCTTTCCCCTTTCTTTCATTTATTTATTTTCTTTCTTTTTATGCGAAAACCGTTGAATTTAGTATTGAATTTAGTAGATATAGATACTGATTCTTATATCGAAGGGTCTTTACCTATTTTATTTCTTGTTTGTTTATCTTCTTTCGTCTCTATCGGAGACCCGTATTTATTTGGTCCAATCAGAAAATATTTTATCATTTCTGTATTCGCAATTCAATATAGATGGATATTCCATAACATATATATGCCCCCCTTACTCTCAGTTTTCTCAGGCAATTTACTCGAACGGTCGATTTTTTTTTTTTTTTTCGTCTTAGCTTCCGCCTTTATGAATGAAAACAAAAGAAAGGAGTCTCTCATCTCTCATTATGATCTGGATTTCATTTCTATGGGTTGCATCTTTTCTTTTTTCTTTAATTTTATTTTTATTCTTATTCTTTTATTAGACTATCCTATATAACCATAATAAGATAACTAAAAAAATAAAAATAAAAATGAAAATTGAATTTATTCATTATTAAAATTTATTCATTTTAAAATTTATTCATTATTAATTATTTATTTTCTAGTATAATAGCATAATAGCTAGAACTAATTATTCCATTCATTTCTATTTCGACTTCGAAGATAATTCGAATTAGTTAGTCTAAAAAACAAAGTTTCATTCTAATTATTTAGACTTATAACGTATCATTTATATAATGATAATATATATATAAATTATATATAAATATAAATTATATATAAATGCATAAAAATATTTTCACTATAATTATCTAATTATTAGACTCTATTTATAATTCTAAACTAAATATAAATAAATTAAATATATATTAAATCTATATTAAATATAAATAAATATTAAATATAAATAAATTAAATCTATATTAAATCTATCTATCTATATTAAAATTAAATCTATCTATTAAATTAAATCTATATCTATATCTATATAAAAAAAAAAAATTATAT
>NW_028323043.1:2945193-2971752 GCF_047325235.1 Durio zibethinus | reverse complement strand
TAGTTCCTATTTGTGGGTGCACGATTTTTTTGGAATGTAGGTAGTGGTTATGATCGATTCGATAGAAAAAGAGGGAATAGTATGTATTTTTCGTTGGGGTTTTTCCTGGAAAAAAATCGTCGCATCTTTCTACGATTCCTTATGAAAGATATTCAGTCCATCAGAATAGAAGTTAAAGAGGGTATTTATGCTCGGCGTGTCCTTTATATGGAAATCAGAGGCCAGGGGGCCGTTCCCTTGACTCGTACTGATGAGAATTTGACTCCACGAGAAATTGAGCAAAAAGCTGCTGAATTGGCCTATTTTTTGCGTGTACCGATTGAAGTCTTTTGAAATGAATTGCAGAATAAATGCTTTCTCGGCAGGAGGAAAAAACTCAAGACAAGAAGCCTCTTTTTTCTATAGCAGAACTAAACTGAAGTTTCTTAAGAATGCCCACTCGAACCAAAGAAGACGTATACGGAAGAGTCATAACATAAAACAAAACTGTTTTTTTTTTTTTGTCCACAAAAATTGTTTTTTATGCGTCTGTAAATGTAAAACCACTCAACTTAATTCAGTAACAAAACAAGCAAGAAATCGAAATAATGGATTCATCTCATATATCAAAGTATTTCGAAATATTTAACTTTTTATTTTCAATATTTGGAGTTGATACGTTAGATACAGATAGATTATATCTTGTAAATTTTCTCTACTTTCCTTTTGTCAATCAGCCCCTCCCCTTTTATCCTTTCTTTTGTGCTCCTTAAGAACTAAACAAGTAGATTTCTTTCTTATAACATAATGATAAATGTAATGATAACTTTTCTGTCTTTTTTTGTCACTCATTTTTGATCATCATAATATTTTTCATAATTTTTTTTTTTTCAATTATTCCCGGACTCTAGACTATATACAGTCTAGATAACCCGCGAAAATTTTTCGACATATTTGATTGATATCTTGATATAGACAGGGAGCTCCTTCGTCTCAAAATCTGAATAGAATAATCTTTATTATTTGAAGCGGTTCTTTCGGGCAGTTATCGAAAGAGGGCAATTGCTTCGAATTTGATCAATTGAGATATCTGGAAACAATAATATATATATATATTTCATTCGAACATTCGAATTCAAAGTGGATTCTTATTTTCTATTTCTGTACTCTTTTTAGATTCAAGGACTAAGCACTGAATCAAAAAAAAAAAAAACAGAGAATAGATTCATGGGCCCCTACCTTATAATTTATCTTATAATTTATAATATAATGAAAGTCATGCTTGATAGAAAGATTAGATCACATAAAGTCAACGAATGAGGTGGGTTCATTAACAATTCACAGATGAAAAAATGGCAAAAAAGAAAGCATTCACTCCCCTTCTATATTTTGCATCTATAGTATTTTTGCCCTGGTGGATCTCTCTCTCATTTAATAAAAGTCTGAAATCTTGGATTACTAATTGGTGGAATACTAGGCAATCCGAAACTTTTTTGAATGATATTCAAGAAAAAAGTATTCTAGAACAATTCATAGAAGTAGAGGAACTCCTCCTGTTGGACGAAATGATAAAAGAATACCCGGAAACACATCTACAAAAACTTCGTATAGGAATCCACAAAGAAACGATCCAATTGATCAAGATGCACAATGAGGATCGTATCCATACGATTTTGCACTTCTCGACAAATCTAATCTGTTTCGTTATTCTAAGTGGTTATTCTATTTTGGGTAATGAAGAACTTGTTATTCTTAACTCTTGGGTTCAAGAATTCCTATATAATTTAAGCGACACAATAAAAGCTTTTTCTATTCTTTTATTAACTGAGTTCTGTGTCGGATTCCATTCGCACCACGGTTGGGAACTAATGATTGGCTATATCTACAAAGATTTTGGATTTGCTCATAATGATCAAATTATATCTGTTCTTGCTTGTACCCTTCCAGTCATTCTAGATACAATTTTTAAATATTCGATCTTTCGTTATTTAAATCATGTATCGCCGTCACTTGTAGTTATTTATCATTCACTGACTGACTGAAAAATGATTCACGGATTCAATTAGAATCTTTCTTACTTTGTATATAAGCAAAGAATGCAAAGTCGTACTTACTTTACTCTTTCTACCCATCAGGGGAATACAATTCCTCCTCTATTTCAGTAAATTTTTTTTTTTTTCAGTAAAAGTAAATAGCAGAATCGTGGATAGGGAACTATACTAGTGACCTACCTAATTTTATTGTAGAAATTTTCGGGATCAATGATTGTACCATGCAAACTAGAAATACTTTTTCTTGGATAAAGGAGGAGATTACTCGATCCATTTCCGTATCGCTCATGATCTATATAATAACCGGGGCATCCATTTCAAATGCATATCCCATTTTTGCGCAGCAGGGGTATGAAAATCCACGAGAAGCAACTGGGCGTATTGTATGTGCCAATTGCCATTTAGCTAATAAACCCGTGGATATTGAGGTTCCACAAGCGGTACTTCCTGATACTGTATTTGAAGCGGTTGTTAGAATTCCTTATGATATGCAACTGAAACAAGTTCTTGCTAATGGTAAGAAAGGGGCTTTGAATGTGGGTGCTGTTCTTATTTTACCGGAGGGGTTTGAGTTAGCCCCACCTGATCGTATTTCGCCCGAGATGAAAGAAAAGATAGGCAATCTGTCTTTTCAGAACTACCGCCCCACTCAGAAAAATATTCTTGTGATAGGTCCTGTTCCTGGTCAAAAATATAGTGAAATCACCTTTCCTATTCTTTCCCCAGACCCTGCTAGTAATAAGGATGTTCATTTCTTAAAATATCCCATATACGTAGGCGGAAATAGGGGAAGGGGTCAGATTTATCCCGACGGGAACAAAAGTAACAATACAATTTATAATGCTACGGCAACAGGTATAGTAAGCAAAATCATACGAAAAGAAAAAGGGGGGTACGAAATAACCATAACGGATGCATTGGATGGACATCAAGTGGTTGATATTATCCCCCCAGGACCAGAACTTCTTGTTTCAGAGGGTGAATCTATCAAACTTGATCAACCATTAACAAGTAATCCTAATGTGGGTGGATTTGGTCAGGGGGATGCAGAAATAGTACTTCAAGATCCACTACGTGTCCAAGGCCTTTTGTTCTTCTTGGCATCTATTGTTTTTGCACAAATCTTTTTGGTTCTTAAAAAGAAACAATTTGAAAAGGTTCAAGTGTCCGAAATGAATTTCTAGATCCGTGGATTTATCAACATCAAATTTGTAAAAAAGAACAAATTCTTCCTGGCAATTAGGTTAGGTATGATGAAAAAAGTATGAAAAGTCTTTTGCTTGTTTATATTCTTTCTCTAGGAATTACTTTTACCGCATTCAAAATCTGTATATTGTGAAGAAGACTATTTGTCTTTACCCCTTCTTTTCTTTTTTCAATCTAAATGGGAGGGGTGTAATTATATCCCTATTGTCAGATTGAAATGTCACAGAATGGGTTTTGTTTTCTAAATTCAATTTGATTAGATACTAAACATAAGATAAGTAAGCGGAGAATAGAAAGGAAGGATAAATGAGGGGAACAAATAATTACAGGGAGTATTCTTCGTCTTCCTAGCCTTCGGCACAAGAAAAGGATGTGTAAAATTCCTTTTCTTGTGTCGAAATAATAACAATTCCGGATCCCATTCGTCAAAGATTTCTATTCTTAGTTTATATTTTTCCAGATTTTTCAGAACCCTTTATTTTTTTAGATTTACTTATAATAGATAATAGATTATAATAGATAATAGAATAAGTAATAAAGTAATCGAATAAGTAATAAGGATAATATAATAAGTATAAAATAAGTATAAATAAGTATAAAATAAGTATAAGTATAAATAAGTATAATATAATATAATAAGTAATGGACAACCAAAAAAAAGAGAAGGAATCCTTTTTTTTATAAATATAAAATAGAAGCAAGGCGATGAACTTATAAAAAAATTTCAAACTTTGATGAAATACTAAAATAAATAGAGTAAGGTTAGACTAGTCTAGAAAGGGTTTGCTTGATATCTGGTCGACAGAAAAAAAAAAGAAATATTAAAATTAAATATTAAAATATTAAAATTAAATATTAAAAAAAATTAAATATTAAAATTAAATATATATTGTGATTGTGTCATCCAGGAAAAGGAAATTGAGTGATTCCTTTTTTTCTTCTAACCTTGAAAGTATCGATAGATACTATCGAAGAACAGATGCTATGAATCAATTAATCGAGTTCATTTTTCAAAAACATCATCGGAAAAAGTGATCTATTTGTTGTCATTTATATTTATACGAACAAAATATTATGATCATTAAGAATTCAACGGGACCCCTCCTCGCGAATCAGACAAAGAAAGAGGAGGCGGGCCCCGTTGAGTTCTTACACTTTCATGCCTATAACTTAGTTCATCCCATTATTACATATTACAGGGACGAACCCAATCCAGAATATGAACCATAAAAGAAAATACCTATTAAACCGATCACAGGAATACCAGTTACCGTACCTATTATCCAAAGAGGAATCCTTCCAGTAGTATCGGCCATTTATCCCGCTTCCCTCCACATTTCATCAAGTGGTCATGCTAAAGACATAAACAGTCATAGATAATTATGAGATGCAATCCTTCCGAATGGGATAAGAGAATTCCTACTATTATTTAGTATTCTACTACTCTTTTTTTCTTAATTGAAGAAATAATTGGAAAATAAAACAGCAAGTACAAAAATGAGTAATAACCCCCAGTAGAGACTGGTACGATTCAATTCAACATTTTGTTCGTTCGGGTTTGATTGTGTCATAGCTCTATAATTAATTCGGATTAGGTTTATCGTTGGATGAACTGCATTGCTGATATTGACCCCAAAAAAGAAACGGTAGGTACAGCTAGTCCGTGAACAGCCAACCATCGCACTGTAAAAATTGGATAGGTTCGATCTATGGTCATTGGGTCCTCCTAAAAAGATCTACTAAATTCATCGAGTTGTTCCAAAGAATCAAAACGGCCGGTTATTAATGGAATTCCTTGTCGGCTCTCTGTAAAATACTCGTTTGGACGAGGGCTTCCAAACACATCATAAGCTAAACCTGTGCTGACGAATAACCAACCCGCAATGAATAGGGAAGGTATAGTAATACTATGAATGATCCAGTATCGAATACTGGTAATAATATCAGCAAAAGAACGTTCTCCTGTGCTTCCAGACATGCTGAGCTCCGCATATTCTTGTAGGGGATCGATTCCGTAAAAGATGAGATCAGTAAACGGAAATTCACTGAAATTCAATCTTTGTGAGATCGTCAATATTGTACCAAAGGTATTTTTAGAGTATACCGAATCAGTATAGCTATCCTTCTTCTGACACAGCAACGCAATTTCAAACAGTATATCGACATGAAGTGCTAGATAATTTCTTTCTTCTTCTTGCTTGTCGATGTATAACCACGTATCATGCGATAGAAAATTCCTCAAATTCCTGGAATATAATATAGGGGATTCTATTATTGGTTTGGGGCTAGAAACGGAAGATCAGGTAACCCGTGAATCCAACAAGTTTATAATAATTCATGAAGGAAATTATCATATTTCCGCAAGTCAATTAGATGCGAAATCTAAAAATTGACTTTTTTTCGTAATTGCATAAGAGGTTTTGTTTTTTGTTGTAAGCCCTCCTTTTTTTATTTTAAGGAATTGCTTAGTCGTCTAGTAACAAGTAAGAGTAGTCGATAGTATTAGATATAGATAAAAAAAAGAGCAAGGAATAAAAAAAAAATTCTACTAATCAATATTTGTGAGGCGGCCTTTCTTGTATTCTTGTATTAGATCCAAAGGTTTTTTTCTTGACCTAACTACAAAGATGATGAATCTATTTCTTTTTCTTTTCTACTCTTGTCCTGCCGCTCTATTTTTGTGAATACCGTTTAGAATGATTGATGAATCAAAAAATTTCAATTGAACTTATTCTTTCAATTGGTATTTTTGCTTATCCCCGTCTCTTTTAAAAATTGAAACTTAGGTAAGTGCTTTATAAACATATGTATAAAAAGAACATATTTCATTTAGCTCCTTCATGCCTACTCTAACTAGTTATTTCGGTTTTTTACTAGCGGCTTTAACTATAACCTCAGCTCTATTTATTGGTCTGAGTAAGATACGACTTATTTGAAAATTAATTGAATGAACGAACAATTAATAAAAACAAAGTTTTCTGTCCTATTCCATATATTCTATAGTTCCTTACCGTGTTAATTATCAATTATTAGTTATTGATATTCATGGGCAATAGAGATTAATATTTAGGGATAGATATTACCTTTCTTTTTCTCCTTTCAAATAAATTGAAATGATTGAAGTTTTTCTATTTGGAATCGTCTTAGGTCTAATTCCTATTACTTTGGCTGGATTATTCGTAACCGCATATTTACAATACATACGTGGTGATCAGTTGGACCTTTGATTAATTAACATCTCTTTTTTTGACTGACCCCTTTAATTTTAATTTAATTAATTTAATTCAAGGAGGTCAAATTCGAATTGCTGTTCAATTTTTTTTTTTTTTTTTTTTTTTTCAGTTCGGTGTAATTTTCGACTTAACAAGAGCGGAATCACGCTCTGTAGGATTTGAACCTACGACATTGGGTTTTGGAGACCCACGTTCTACCGAACTGAACTAAGAGCCGCTTTCTTATCATAATAAATAAGACTGTAAAAAAGAGGATTCTTTTATTTTATAACCCCAATACATCGTGCACACCTATACTATCATATATCATATATAATATGAGAAAATGATAGATTATGTATGCTTAATTTTAATCAATCTAAAACTAAAATGGCTCCCTCCTTACTGCTCAAAGGAGAAGTAATAGGTAGGGATGACAGGATTTGAACCCGTGACATTTTGTACCCAAAACAAACGCGCTACCAAGCTGCGCTACATCCCTTTCAATTGGCCTACGATGTTATTGTAGAGAATCCCTGTCTTGTTTTCCACACCCTTATTTCATCTATTGATATACAAAAATTATCTTTCCATTTCCTCTTTTTGGTCTCATATCATATAACAACCATATAATGAATAATAAATGAATCTTTTTGGCGGGAATTCTCAGGCAGAAAGGGACCTATTTTGCTGTTTTAAGAAAAGGAAAATCTTATCTATCGAATCATTGTACATTTAAATTTTAATTTTGAATTAGGAATTCCGGGTACAAATATACAAATACAAGTGGTCTTTAACCACACATACATGTGATTATATATGTATTACCATAATGTATGTAATACGATAAAGAAGGAGGATTTTAAATGCGAGATCTAAAAACATATCTTTCCGTAGCACCGGTACTAAGTACTCTCTGGTTCGGTTCTTTAGCGGGTTTATTGATAGAGATCAATCGTTTCTTCCCGGATGCGTTAACATTCCCTTTTTTTTAATTCTAGTTATTGTCGCGGGACGGGGTGAAAAAGATTAGATCGATATACAATCAAATATCTGTGACTAATCTCTCGCCCCCCCTTGACTTTAGTTGTTTTTAGAATTATAATTATATAAGAAATGAATTCTAATTATATAAGAAATAATTCTATTTAGTTTTTTTAGAATTCTAATTATATAAGAATTATATAAAATAAATAAGGAAGGTAGAACGAAAAAAGTGGATTGAACCTCAACAAAACTTGGGTTCAAGCTCCAATTAAATTACTAGTAGAGCGAAAAGAGAAATGTGGCTGGAACAACAGTATCCTACAAGATACTTAAAGAAAATACCGTACTGTGATTCTAAATCGAGTTAGAAATCATTGTATTACTTATTTACTATTAGTATAATACATATTGATTTACTATATTGATTGCAATTGATTGCAACGAAATCTTTCAGGATTTGGTTTTGAGTTAGCAACTTTTATTTATTTATTTTCATTCCTTTCTTCTTCACTTTTGATCGGAAAATAGAAGAGTTGGGTGAATTAAAAACTCAAAGGGGGTTCATGGCCAAGAGTAAAGATGTCCGAGTAACGATTATTTTGGAATGTACCAGTTGTGTTCGAAACGTCGTTAATAAGGAATCAACGGGCATTTCCAGGTATATTACTCAAAAAAATCGACACAATACGCCTAGTCGATTGGAATTGAAGAAATTCTGTTCCTATTGTTACAAACATACAATTCACGGGGAGATAAAGAAATAAATCGAATCAAGTACTCGTATGTCAACCCTTCCCGAGAATATGAGAAAATAGGACATTAGGTATTTAGGTAACATTAGGTATTTAGTATGAGAAAATAGGACATTAGGTATTCAGGTATAATAATATATATTATATAATATATTAAGTAATATTAAGTATATAATTAGTTAGATATAATATATAACTAATATATAACAAATATTTTATTTATATATTAGTCTATATTTGTATTTCCTTGTCTATTCCACGCTTTCTTTTTAAAGTGAAGTTTTTAGTTTTAAATTATTCGATATGCACGTTAATAAATTTTTAACCTTTTTAACCTGGTATATGATTGTATCAATATTCTTTTATTTTTTTTTATTCTATTTTTTATTTAGTTCTTATTTTTTTAATAATTTTTTTCTTTATTCTCGAGTCAATTATTTATTTTTTTAGTTTACCGTCTTCGAATGATTTTTAGTTTACAGTCTTCGAATGATTAGGAGTTGGATTTTCATTGATTAGGAATTAGATTTTTAATATCACTAACTATTTTTTTTTTTATTTTCTATTCGTGCATAATGATTATTTTAATATTGTTAATTTTAATATTGTTGTTAATTTTAATATTGTTAATATTGTATTATTTATTATATTGTATGATTTATTCATTACTATATTTTTTAGTTATTACTATATTTTGTATTTATTACTATATTTCATTATTTATTTCTTATTTTATTAATTATTTATTATTTTCGTGTCGGTTCTATATATATTTATAAATTATATTTATTTATTATTTATGTATTATCACAGTTATAGATATTTATTTAAATTATATTTATATATTAAATATATTAAAATATTAAATTATATTTATATTTTATATATTAAATATATTAAAATATGAAATTATATTTATATATATTTATAAATTATATTTATTTATTATTTATGTATTATCACAGTTATAGATATTTATTTAAATTATATTTATATATTAAATATATTAAAATATTAAATTATATTTATATTTTATATATTAAATATATTAAAATATGAAATTATATTTATATATTAAATATATTAAAATATGAAATTATATTTATATATTAAATATATTAAAATATGAAATTATATTTATATATTAAATATATTAAAATATGAAATTATATTTATATATTAAATATATTAAAATATGAAATTATATTTAAATAAATATCTATAAATAATATAATAATAAAATAAACTAATAAAATAAACAAATAAATAATAAATAAATAATTAAAATAAACTAATAAAATAAACAAATAAATAAGAAATAAATAATAAATAAATAATACAATAATAAAAAAAACAAAGCAAATCGTATTTATTCTATTAATTCTATAATTTGAATTTGATCCGATCAAAATAGGATTTTAGAAAAGGATAGGATAGGATTATTTTTAGAAATAAGGAATAAAGAAATGATGGATAAATACAAGCGATCTTTTCGTAGGCGTTTGCCCCCGATCCAATCGGGGGATCGAATTGATTATAGAAACATGAGTTTAATTAGTCGATTTATTAGTGAACAAGGAAAAATCTTATCTAGGCGAGTAAATAGATTGACTTTAAAACAACAACGATTAATTACTATTGCTATAAAACAAGCTCGTATTTTATCTTCGTTACCCTTTATTAATAATGAGAAACGATTTGAAAGAAGGGAGTCGACCGCTAGAACTAGAACCAGAAATGAGAAACGATTTGAAAGAAGAGAGTCGACCGCTAGAACTACTGCTCTTAGAACCAGAAATAAATAGGCTTACCCTTCAATTGACTCAAAATTATCAAACGTAGACTGATGCTTTATTCAAAAAATCTGATAATCAAAATTGTCGTGTCGTAAGAAAAAAGAAATAAATAAAAGAATCGAATCGGGTTGGGGAAGAAAAATAAATTTTTTTTTTTTTTATTGAGCGTCTTCGCTCATCTTGTTTTCTTGTTTTGATGACCTTATCAGAATTTTTTTATCATATTAATTTCTACTCTACCTCCCTCGAGTTCATTCTCGAGGGAACCCCATTTCATTTAAAGCATTTCGGTGGATTCCTTCCGATCTCCTTATTTTATAATCTCGTTGGAAATCATATAAAGACAATTCCTATTTGAGATAGCTATTTGTGCAAGTATTTTACGATTAAGAAGCAACTGTTTCTTGTACCGATTTTTTATTAATCTACTATAATTATAGGATACCCCCATTCCTCGAATTCCTGCATTTATTCGAGTGATCCACAAACGACGAAAATATCTTTTTTTCCTATCTCTATCCCGATCAGCCGAAACCAAAGCTCTTACTCTTTGTCTCCGAGCTATATATCCCTCTTTCATTCTGGTCATTGAATAAAAGAAATTTTGATGAATAACTAATTCTTTCTTTCAGTTATTCTTTTCTAGTCTATTAATAACAAAACGGATTCTTCCAATGTATAAAATAAAAATTCCAATGGCTTTTGCTACTATAACCGTCCCGCCCACGATTTTTCCTTTTTTCTAGGCATTTCATTTCGCCTTGAAATAAGAAATTGTATTGATACTAGGTATCAAAAAAAGCATATTAACTAAAATAAAGGAGTAAATAGAAATGGATAAATAAATAGTGGGTTCCATCGTTTCTATGGTTACTTCTTAAACGGTGAGGTCCCCTCTATACACCGGAGCTCATTCCTTCATTTAACATTTAATTGGTAACTTGTACAGTTCACACTCTTCGGCTCTACTCATAAATTTTTCAGTAATAGATCTTTCACAACGAGATCTATCTTATACAGTAACGGTATGTAATTAGGAGGATTAATTGGGTAGCTGACCCTGTTAGTCCGTTCTTTGCAAGAGTCGAAGCATAATCTTTTTGCTTTTTAAATAGGATTTTCCCCGCTTAATGGATAAGCATTTGCTACCAATGGGGAATTTTTAAAAAATTCCAAGATTGGATTTGCGCCAATGGAAACCATAAATTTCATACACAATAGAAGGATATGGTAGATCTATCTTTTTTAGATAGTGAACGGAAGAACCCCATTCTATTCACTGGTACTGATCGTTGATACTGAAAAATTGTTTCCTTTTTCTCAGCCCATGATCTGAACAAGTCGCACATACACCCTAGTACATCTTCCTCGGCGCTGAGGACATCCCCGAAGAGCAGGGGCTTTCGTGACATTTCTAATTGGCTGTCTTGCATTTCTAATAAGTTGTTTAATAGTTGGCATGCTGAATCATATACAATCATATACATAATAGACTGGTTTAGATCGATCCTAACCAGATGATTATGAATTACTTCTTTTTCTCTTTAATAGATTAATAAAATATTAATCTATTAAAGAGAAAAAGAAGGAAAGGAATAAGAGGGATTAAATCAATCTAAATCAAAATTAAATGGTGTTCCATTGTCGTCAAATGGTGGTCTTCCATTGCCATTGTCGTCAAATGGTGGTCTTCCATTGCCATTGTCGTCAAATGGTGGTCTTCCATTGCCATTGTCGTCAAATGGTGGTCTTCCATTGCCATTGTCGTCAAATGGTGGTCTTCCATTGCCATTGTCGTCAAATGGTGGTCTTCCATTGCCATTGTCGTCAAATGGTGGTCTTCCATTGCCATTGTCGTCAAATGGTGGTCTTCCATTGCCATTGTCGTCAAATGGTGGTCTTCCATTGCCATTGTCGTTAACTAGTCTCCATTTTTTATTCACTATAGGTTTGTTATTCACTATAGGTTTGTTATTCACTATAGGTTTGTTATTCACTATAGGTTTTTCATTCACTATAGGTTTTTCATTCACTATAGGTTTTTCATTCACTATAGGTTTTTCATTCACTATAGGTTTGTTATTCACTATAGGTTTTTCATTCACTATAGGTTTTTCATTCACTATAGGTTTTTCATTCACTATAGGTTTTTCATTCACTATAGGTCTCGATTCTGTACGCACTATATGATCCACAATTCCATGATCTTTGGCTTCTTTTGCTGACATAAAATTATCTCTTTCCATGTCTTTGTTTATAACCCATCGGGGCTGGCCCGTTCTTTGTACATAAGCCTCTATGATGTCTTCTTGCATTTTCATTACTTCGTCTGTTTCCATGACCCAGTCTTTGAAGCCATCATCCTTAAGCATACTAATAGGTTGATGGATCATTACCCTGATGATATAACATACTTCTAACTCACATAATGAGGCGAGAAGAATAGCTATAGAATTGAACAACCGTACAGGCATTTTTTGAACAACCGTACAGGCATTTTGTTGCGCATTGCATACGGCTTTACAATTGCATACGGCTTTACAATGGAATTCTCTTTTTTCTTTCATCGAAAAAAAGAGAAATATAGAGTCTATTAGACCCAGATTAATAAATAATCCAATTACCATCCTTCTTTTTCTTTTTTTTTCGGAAAAGTTTTAAAATACTATGATGGCTCCGTTGCTTTATATATTTATTTCGTCTGTGATTCAGCAATCCCAAAGTTTCTTTTTTTTTTTGAAAAAAAAAAAAGAAAGAAAAAAAATAGTCTTTTTTTTTTCGTACTCTTTCATAACATAAATATTGTTAATAGCCTCTGGTAGGAAAAGAAAAAAAGTTTGTGACGCCTGAGATGGCCCACGATAGCTAAGATCAAATTGGAAATGCCCCTTCTTCTCATACTACTCTTTCGATACATAATCTAATATTTTTTTTTGAAAAAAAAAAAAAGAAATAAAAAAAAAATTTCATATCGAATTCAAAGTGCCATGCTATTATTACTTACTAATTCATATTCATATGGCGAAGGCATAGTCTTCTTTTTTCTTTCCATCAATAATAAAAAAAAAAACTCATTGGCGCCGAGCGTGAGGGAATGCTCTGCGTTTGGTAATTTCTCCTCCGACCAAGAGAAAAGCTGCGATTGAAGCGGTCAATCCCATGGCTAGTGTATGCACATCTGTTCCACTGCTTGCATAGTATCAAAAAGAGATAATCCAGATACTATCCCTCCGCAGGAGAGTTTATAAAAAAAAACAGGTCTCGGCTATTACTCTCTATACTGAGATAGATCATAATACCCGCAAGTTGATTCGAGGTCTGGATATCAAGCTCTTTGCCCAAAAAAAGCATCTTTCTCGATAAATTCGGTTGATTAGGATAAAATTGTATCCCTTAGTAGCCGTACAGGCACCTTTTGATGCATACGGTTCAACAAAAATTGCGAAAAAAAATCAATGTGTAGATTCCAGCATCCTTTGTTTTTTCTAGTCGGACCTTTCTAACTTCTAATTTCTAATGAAGGGGCTTTTTCTTACATTTTTTAAATAAAATGAAATTTAAAATTAATTAAAGAAAGATGAGTTTTGGCCCGTTTTTCCTATAATATAGAAAAAATTCGCTAAACTTATTGCACAAACTTTTCATTGATCCATTTTTTTTCATTGCGATTCAATCCAAATCACGATGTCATTTTCTTGTTCCTGAATGGGGTTCGTCAATTTTTTATTCAATTTTTTTAGGTTTATGCTCTACTCCGAGTAAAGATCTGCCCGATTTTTATTTGCACATATAGGACAAATGACCCAATACCACGTCTTTTTGCTATGATTTCATTTCCTTTTTTTATTTTAATTTAATTCCTTTTTCTTTCATGTTTTTCGCCAAATATTCAACGTATTTCCCATATTATTCGATTGATTAACAGTTTGAAATCGCTCTTATTTATAATTAAAAAAAAAGAAAAATTATGATTATGATTATAGGTGGTAATCATAAATATATTACCAATTGGGTTTTTTCTAAACGGAGCCTGGATACTTCATTTTATCAGTCCAACCAAGCCAACCATAAATCATTCTAATTGAAAATATTAATCTGGATACACCCCCATGAAATGGATCTCTAATTGCACTTCATTACACTTCCCGCTACAAATTTTTGATAATTCAATCAATCTTTTTGGGGCGAAACAGGGGGATATCTCGATCGGGCGAGAGAACGGGGGAATCCCATATGACCCAATATATTTGACAAGTCGCACTATATGTCAACCCAGCTTGCATCGTTATCTCCCGGAACTTGAAAAGGAACTTTTGGAATACAACAGGCATCAAGAATAAAAAGAATGTAAAATTATATTTCGCTTTGATTGTGGAAGCGTAATACGTAATGTAATACGTAATAATGGTCTTATCTTAATAATATGTAATATTATATTTCACTTTGATTGTGGAAGCGTAATACGTATGTAATACGTAATAATGGCTTATCTTAATAATATGTAATATTATAATATGTAATATTATATTTCACTTTGATTGTGGAAGCGTAATACGTAATGTAATACGTAATAATGGTCTTATCTTAATAATATGTAATATTATAATATGTAATATTATATTTCACTTTGATTGTGGAAGCGTAATACGTAATGTAATACGTAATAATGGTCTTATCTTAATAATATGTAATAATGGTCTTAATAATATGGGCCTTTATCATATTTTATACATAGATAGACTAAGCCATAAAATAAAGAAAGGCGGAATGAATGAAAGAGAATTCTTACGAATAGGTCCTTTGAATGATGAACAAATAGGGATGCATTCATTCATAAAAAATAGGATCAACCCCCATTGCGTATTGATACTTATCGAGTATAGAATAGATCTGCTTCTCTTTTTTCTTCTGAGCCGAATTCTTCCTTATTACTAATGGAATAGAACAAACATTAATCCTTTCTCCGAAAGAATCCACCGAAAAGGGGAGGTATTCCAATGCAATAAAGTTACATAGTGTCTATTTTTCGTTGATTTGATAAAGGGGTATTTCCATGGGTTTTGCTTGGTATCGTGTTCATACTGACTGTATTGAATGATCCCGGTCGCTTGCTTTCTGTTCATATAATGCATACAGCTCTGGTTGCTGGTTGGGCCGGTTCAATGGCTCTATATGAATTAGCTGTTTTGATCCCTCCGATCCCGTTCTTGATCCAATGTGGAGACAAGGTATGTTCGTTATACCCTTCATGACTCGTTTAGGAATAACCAATTCATGGGGCGGTTGGAGTATTACGGGGCGGACTATAACAAATCCGGGTATTTGGAGTTACGAAGGTGTGGCCGGAGCACATATTGTGTTTTCTGGCTTGTGCTCTCTGGCAGCTATCTGGCATTGGGTATATTGGGATCTAGAAATTTTTGTGATGAGCGCACAGGAAAACCCTCTTTGGATTTGCCAAGATTTTTGGAATTCATTTATTTCTCTCAGGAGTGGCTTGCTTTGGCTTTTGGCGCATTTCATGTAACAGGATTGTATGGTCCTGGAATATGGGTGTCCGACCCTTATGGACTAACCGGAAAGGTACAACCTGTAAATCCAGCGTGGGGCGTGAAGGTTTTGATCCTTTTGTTCCGGGAGGAATAGCCTCTCATCATATTGCAGCAGGGACATTGGGCATATTAGCGGGCTTATTCCATCTTAGTGTCCGTCCGCCCCAACGTTTATTACAAAGGATTACGTATGGGAACTATTGAAACCGTCCTTTCCAGTAGTAGCTGCTGTCTTTTTTGCAGCTTTTGTTGTTACTGGAACTATGTGGTATGGTTCAGCAACTACCCCCATCGAATTATTTGGTCCTACTCGTTATCAATGGGATCAAGGATACTTCCAGCAAGAAATATATCGAAGGGTTAGTGCTGGTTAGCCGAAATCAAAGTTATCAGAAGCTTGGTCTAAATTCCTGAAAAATTAGCTTTTTATGATTACATTGGCAATAATCCGGCAAAGGAGGATTATTCAGAGCGGGTTCAATGGACAACGGGGATGGAATAGCCGTTGGGTGGTTAGGACACCACTATCTTTAGAGATAAAGAAGGCGTGAACTTTTGTACGTCGTATGCCTACTTTTTTTGAAACATTTCCGGTTGTTTTGGTAGACGGAGACGGAATTGTTAGTGCGGATGTTCCTTTTAGAAGGGCAGAATCGAAGTATAGTGTCGAACAAGTAGGTGTAACTGTAGAGTCTTATGGTGGCGAACTCAATGGAGTGAGTTATAGTGATCCTGCTACTGTGAAAAAATATGCTAGACGTGCTCAATTGGGTGAAATTTTTGAATTAGATCGTGCTACTTTGAATCCGATGGTGGTTTTTCGTAGCAGTCCATGGGTTGGTTTACTTTTGGGCATGCTTCGTTTGCCTTTGCTTTTCTTCTTCGGACACATTTGGCATGGTGCTAGAACCCTGTTCAGAGATGTTTTTGCCGGTATTGATCCAGATTTGATGCTCAAGTGGAATTTGGAGCATTCCAAAAACTTGGAGATCCAACTACAGAAGACAAGTAGTCTGATGCAAGATTGCTTTGTTATTTTTCGCTTCTATTTTCTGTTTGTGATTTGACATAGGCTGCTGTAAAAAATCTTGATTAAAATCGCTGCCTTTTCTTTGATTCTTGTTCTTTCGTTATTTTATTCGGGAGATGATTCTAAATAAATAGGTACGGAAGCTATAATTGTAAACCACGATCGAATTTATGGAAGCATTGGTTTATACATTCCTCTTAGTATCTACTCTAGGATAATTTTTTTCGCTATCTTTTTTCGAGAACCGCCTAAAGTTCCAACTAAAAAAATGAAATGATTTTTCATTATCTCAATTGAAGTAATGAGCCTCCCAATATTATATTGGGAGGCTCATTACTTCAATTAGTCCCCGTGTTCCTCGAATGGATCCCTTAATTGTTGAGAGGGTTGCCCAAAGGCAGTATATAAGGCGTACCAGTAAAACTTACAAGTAAAACAGATATAGAGATGGCGACTAAAGTTGCTGTTTCCATTATTATATAATTATATAATAATATATATAAATATAAATATAAATAATATAAATATAAATATTAATTTCAAGATCACAATGGATCTATGATAAGATCGTTTATTTACAGCGGAATGATATACAAAGTCAACAGATCTCACTGAATACAAAATAAGATTTATGGCTACACAAACCGTTGAGGGTAGTTCTAGATCTGGTCCAAGACGAACTGTTGTAGGGGATTTTTTGAAACCATTGAATTCGGAATATGGTAAAGTAGCTCCTGGATGTGGAACGACTCCCTTTGATGGGAGTCGCAATGGCTTTATTTTCGATATTCTTATCTATTATTTTGGAGATTTATAATTCTTCCGTTTTACTGGATGGAATTTCGCTGAATTAGATTCACTAAGAACCACGAAGCCTCGCTTTTCAATACAAAAGTGAAACTTTTAGTTCTCGGATTATTTTTAGCCCATTCTTATTTGGTAGTTCGACCGCGAAATTTTTTTTGTTTCTGTATTTCCGGAATATGAGTGTGTGACTTGTTATAATTGATCCTATTGATAGTACAGAAAATGGGTCTGTCCTCTTGATCGAGATAGTTTTATCCCGTCGGATAGCCATTCTAGTATCTGGAGCACGGAATATATGAAATGGATCACGAAGTATTCGAACTATGATTCATACTTAATATTCAAACCTCGCGGCCGGACTCAAAAAAAAAAAAAATTTTCAAAGAAAGAGGTTTTTTATTTATAAATCGAGAAATTTTTTCTTCTTTCAAACTCTCATTTAGTTTATGCTTATTTTGATCAAAGGACAAACCTTTCTTTTCTTTGTATTTTTATTTATTATATCTATTCTATTCATTGAATAAGTGATGATCCAATAATTCTTACTCAAAGAATCTTTGGACTTAGTTTGAAGGTTTTATTGAATCATCGCGGTTCTGGTATGAATCTGAAGTTTCAATTGATTCATAGGGTCTTAACAAGAGAATTCCTATTAAAAATAAAGAAAACAAGAATAAAGCCACATTCCATATAAATAACAAATCAAAGCAAAGAAAAAGAAAAGAAATAAGTAGGTAAATAGAAGATTCAAGAGGCCCTGATCAACATAAGACGAATGCGCCGACTTGATTTTTTGGCATTATAATTACAACTACAAAAAAGAGCTTTCGGATTTTTACTCTTTTGTGTCTTCAGATAAAATTGAATGAAAAGATTAAGAAGTTTCAAACTTTCTATTCCATATCCGTTTCAGCTATTATTTGGGTGTTTTTGTTTGAGCTGTACGAGATGAAATTCTCATATACGGTTCTCAGGGGGGGAGTCCTCTTGGTTTACCTATCTCAATAAAGTCTATGATTGGTTCGAAGAACGCCTCGAGATTCAGGCGATTGCAGATGATATAACTAGTAAATATGTTCCTCCTCATGTTAACATATTTTATTGTCTAGGAGGAATTACGCTTACTTGTTTTTTGGTACAAGTAGCTACAGGATTTGCTATGACTTTTTACTATCGTCCAACCGTTACTGAGGCTTTTACTTCTGTTCAATACATAATGACTGAAGCTAACTTTGGTTGGTTAATCCGATCAGTTCATCGATGGTCGGCAAGTATGATGGTCTTAATGATGATCCTGCACGTATTTCGTGTCTATCTCACTGGTGGTTTTAAAAACCTCGCGAATTGACTTGGGTTACAGGCGTGGTTCTGGCTGTGTTGACTGCATCTTTTGGTGTAACAGGTTATTCCTTACCTTGGGACCAAATTGGTTATTGGGCAGTCAAATCGTAACAGCGTTCCGGAAGCTATTCCGGTAATAGGATCGCCTTTGGTAGAGTTATTGCGTGGAAGTGCTAGTGTGGGACAATCCACTTTGACCCGTTTTTATAGTTTACACACTTTTGTATTACCCCTTCTTACTGCTGTATTTATGTTAATGCATTTCCTAATGATACGTAAGCAAGGCATTTCTGGTCCTTTATAGAGAATATAGACCATAGCTATATTGTAACCAATCATTTATCTTATTACTTGCCAATCATTTATCTTATTACTTGGGGGAGGAACAATAGTATTTCATTGCTACAAATTGGGATTGTTGAAAAAAAAAAAAAAAATAAGACATGTATTTGGATATTTCCTTTCAACTCCACAATATTCTATTATTTTATTGATATGACATGAATAGTTGAAGGGAATTCCCCGAAGAGAAAATGGATTATGGGAGTGTGTGACTTGAACTAATGATTGGGCCATGCAGAAATATGCCTTTATCTGCTACATTGGAATTCACAACCAAATGTGTCTTTGTTCCAACCACCGTGTAAGCCCCATACAAAGGATAGGCTGGTTCGCTTGAAGAGAATCTTTTCTATGATCAGACCTGACGATGTCGTGTATGAACAGGGCTCCGTAAGATCCAGTAGAATAAGTGATTTGGCATAATGCAAATTAGATTTTATTTATATTATTTTTATTTTTTTTTTACTTTCTTATCTTAATAGTATGAAAATACATTCATTTCTTCTGCATCGACCCGATTTATTATTATTATACTATCGGAGTGAAACAAGGGATCTAAAGAAGAGCAAAGGCTAGACTATATTAGTAACAAGTAAATCCTTTGTATGTAAAAATCTCGATATATTTTTGGGATAAAGGTGAATCGCAAGGCCTAAGACGACCCAGAAAGCACTTGATCACGATCAACTTTGTACGCCTACTTGGGTATTGAGCATTTACCTGTAAAAATGGCATTCCTTGGAATGTATAGTTGCAACTTCGTAAAATGGAATCAGGTAACTTTTTTCTTACATATGAAATCATTCATATTGTGTGGATAACATATAGATTCATTTTATATGTATCCGTTTGTATCCATTTGATTCGATTGATTTTTGCTTGAGCCGGATGATGAAAAATTATCATGTCCGGTTCCTTCGGGGGATGGATCTAGAAAAAATTCACCTATCCTAATAACAAAAAAAACCTGACTTGAACGATCCTGTATTAAGAGCTAAATTAGCTAAAGGTATGGGTCATAATTATTATGGGGAACCCGCATGGCCCAATGATCTTTTATATATTTTTCCAGTAGTAATTCTCGGTACTATTGCTTGTAACGTAGGCTTAGCGGTTCTAGAACCTTCAATGATGGTGAACCCGCGGATCCATTTGCAACTCCTTTGGAAATATTACCTGAATGGTATTTCTTTCCTGTATTTCAAATACTTCGTACAGTACCTAACAAGTTATTGGGTGTTCTTTAATGGTTTCAGTACCTGCGGGATTATTAACAGTACCTTTTTTGGAAATGTTAATAATTCCAAAATCCATTTCGTCGTCCAGTAGCGACAACCGTTTTTTGATTGGTACTGCGGTGGCCCTTTGGTTGGGTATTGGAGCAACATTACCGATTGATAAATCCCTAACTTTAGGTCTTTTTTAAATTGAATCAATTTTAAAATAAAATATCATGATGTGCGTATCTAGGGAGTAGTCACTTCAAAGTCAAAGTGAATTCTCCCTAGATACATTTATTCAATTCTGGTCCCAATATATGGATTGTGCTGCAGGTTCAAAATCCATTTTCGTTTTTTTTTTTTTTTTCTAATTTTCTAAAGTAAAAAAAAAAAAAATGAAATAAATCCTAAATCCAATGGATTTAAAATTTTGGTAAATCAATTTCGCAATGCTTTTCTACTTCTTTCTAGAATGCCCAATATTTGTTTTACATCTTCTATGCGAAAGTGTTCAATTTTCATAAGGTCTCTTGACTGTTATTCAAAAGGTCCAATAATGTATGTATATATGGACTTTTTTGAGACAATTATAGATCCTGGGAGGCAATTCTGATTGGTCAATAAAAATATATTTCAATGCTATTTCTTTTTTCTTTTTTCTTAGTTTAGCTAATCTATCATGAAAAGGAAAAAACGGTAAAGTAACGTTGTGTTGATTGTTTTCTAAATGTAAGTTTTCTTCTTCCGCATCTAGAAAGGGAATAAATAAATCAATCAAATTCCGAGAGGCTTCATGAAGTGCTTCTTTAGGAGTTAAACTTCATTTGTCCATATTTCTAGAAAAAGTATCTCCTGTTTTTCATTATCATTCCCATAACAATGAATACTATGATTCGCATTTCGAACAGGCATGAATACAGCATCTATAGGATAACTTCCGTCGTGAAAGTTCTTTGGCGTTTTTATACCGTATCCTCTATTCTCTCGATTTGTAATCCAATACACAAATCAATTGGTTCGGTTAGGCTAGCTATATGCTGTGTATTATCAACGATTCCACAGAAGGCGGTAAGATGATGTCTTGAGGCAGTTACATATCCGG
Organism: Durio zibethinus; assembly: GCF_047325235.1. NCBI lineage: Eukaryota > Viridiplantae > Streptophyta > Magnoliopsida > Malvales > Malvaceae > Durio > Durio zibethinus. The sequence goes on along the minus strand of NW_028323043.1, from coordinate 2,950,375 downwards.
GACCCTTGGCACAAATAAAGGCGTTACGAGTTCCATACAAATTACTTCTCAATACAATTGCTTTTAAATTCATTAAAATTTCATGTACTGATTCTTGAATACCTACTATGGTAGATATTCGTGTGGTATTTTCTCAGATTTTGCACGTGTAATACAATGTTCCTTCTATTTCTCCAAGCAAAGCTCTTCGCATCGCAATTGCCTATTGTTCGGCTTGCCTTTCATAAGTGGAGACAGAATAAAGCGTCCATAATAAAAGACGCTTACTATCTGTTCTTGATTCAACACACTTCCACTGCAGTGTCCGAGTAGAGACTTTTACTTTCTCTCGAACCATAGTAATATTATTTTTATTGATCAGATCATTGAATCATTTATTTCTCTTGAAATCTCTTTAGTGTTTATTTCTACACACGTTTTTTTTTAGGAGGTCTACAGCCATTATGTGGCATAGGGGTTACATCCCGTACGAAACTTAATAGTATACCACTTCTACGAACTAGCTCGTAATGCTCCATCTCTTCCGAGACCAGGACCTTTTATCAGAACTTCCACTCGTCGCATACCTTGGTCTACTACTGCTCGAATAGCATTTCTCGCTGCGTTTGAGCAGCAAAGGAGTCCTCTTCTTGGACCCTTGAATCCACAAGTACCGGCGGAGGAAGAAGAAATTACCTGACCCCGTACATCTGTAATAGTAACAATGGTATTGTTGAAACTTGCTTGAACATGAATAACTCCTTTTGGTATTCTACGTGCACTTTTCCGTGCACTTACTGCGCCCATTCCTACGTGAACCAACTTTTGGTATAGGTTTTGCCATATTTTATCATTTCATAAGGATAAGTCAGAGATATATGGATATCCATTTCATGTCAAAACAGATCTTCTATTTTTATTTGTTCATCGCTTTCTTTAAGATTAGTTTCTTTTCTTTAACTTTAAGGAGTTCTTTTTAGAATAGAAAAGATTATCCTTGTCTCTGTTTATGTCTCGGGTTGGAACAAATTACGACAATTCGTCCCCTCCTACGGATTAGTCGACATTTTTCACAAATTTTACGAACGGAAGCCCTTATTTTCATAGTTGTTATTCCTTAAATTTTTCCGAATCTACTTATTGGAAGAAAATAAGTTTCTTGAAATTTTTGAACCTTGAATTGGATCCCCCTGAAAGGAATCTTGAAGTTGAAAAAAACTACCTAATCGTTCGAATCCTTGTTGCGGAGTCTATAAATTATACGCCCCCTGGTTGAATCATAAGCACTTACTTCACTTTTGTTGACTCTATCCCACGGTGGTATACGTATAAAACTCGATCGGACCCTTCCTGAAACATAACCTAGAATCAGATCTTCATTATCTAAAGGAATCTGGAGTGACGTGATTCACTAATTAAACCTCCATGAATCCATTTTTGTTCTTTTATTCAGGTAAAACTTCCTTGACGTATCAACTACTGTAGGGCAGGAGGAGTTCTATTAGACAACCCGTGCTTTTTTTTTTCACAAATGGAAAGTTTCGGATTCGGATACAATTCGGATGTTAGACAGATTACCATATATAACACAAAATTTCTCCGCCGATTCCTTTCTAGTCGAGCCTCCCGGTCTTCATTATACCCCGAGAAGTAGAAAGAATTACAATCCCCATCCCGCCTAAAATTCTAGGAATTTGTTGATAGTTAGAATAGATTCGTAGACCGGGTCGACTGATCCGTCGTAAATTTAAAATAGTTCTATATGGTCCTTTCCTATTCCTTCTATGCCGTAGGGTTAAAACCAAAAAATATTGTTTCTTTCCCGATGTTTCCTTATGTTATCGAATAAAACCTTCTCGTAAAAGTATTTTAACAATGTTTACAGTGATGTTAGTAGATCCTATTCGAATCGTTCCTTTTCTATTCATGTCAGCATTTCGTATAGAAGTTATTATGTCAGCAATAGTGTCCTTACCCATGGTAAACTAAAATATTGTTGCTCCCGAATTTTGATATACCAACATGTTCTTTTTTTTTTTTTACTTAGTAAAGGTATATACGTGAGACACAATCTACTAATTAATCTATGTCATTTAAATACTCTAATTTAAATACTATAACTATATTGAATTGAGGTCTCGTCTTATAATACCTCAGGAGCTAATGAAACTATTTTAGTGAAATTTAACTGTCTCAATTCCCCGGCGATCGCACCAAAAATTCGAGTTCCTTTTGGATTTCCTTTTTGATCAATGACAACTGCAGCATTGTCTATCATATCGTATTATCATACCGTTGTCGCGTTTGAGTTCTTTACAAGTACGTACAATTACAGCTCTGATCACTTCTGATCTTTCTAGAGGTGCCTTTGGTACTGCTTTCTTGATCACAGCAACAATAACGTCACCAATATGAGCATATCGGCGATTACTAGCTCCTATGACTCGAATACACATAATTCTCGGGCCCGCTGTTATCTGCTACATTCAAATGGGTCTGAGGTTGAATCATTTTTTTTAATCTCTTCTTTCAATGGAACAAAGGACGAAGAAAAAAAGAAATATTGTTTGTCAAAAAAAAAAAAAAAAAGGAAACCGCAATTGTTTTTTTTATTCCCAAGACTTCTTTCCCTTTGGTTCTATATTCCTATCCTGAAATAATGAATTGAGTTTTTATAGGCATATTGGACGCCGCTATTGAAATAGCCTTTCTTGCTATATTTTCGGCTACTCCGCTCATTTCATAAAGTATTCTGCCCGGTTTAACGACAGCTACCCAATACTCGGGAGATCCTTTCCCCGAACCCATACGTGTTTCTGTAGATCTTACCGTAACTGGTTTGTCTGGAAATAACGTACCCATATTTTTCCACCACGGCGTACATTTCGTGTCATTGCGCGGCGCCCCGCTTCTATTTGTCTAGATGTAATCCAAGCGGGTTCAAGTGCTTGAAGAGCATATCTACCGAAACAAATGCGATTACCTCGATAAAGATATTCCTTTCATTCTTCCTCTATGTTGGTTACGAAATCTGGTTCTTTTTGGGTTATAGTTGATGGTTGTTTATTAATTCCATCTCTACTACAGAACTGGACATGAGAGTTTCTTCTCATCCAGCTCCTCGCGAAAAAAATGACTAAAAAATATTTTATTTTATTCTTAAGATATATAGGTAGTTACTGAATAATAGATTGAATCCTGGGATTCTTTGCTTTGAGATTTTATCTGATCTATTTGAGATTTTATCTGATCTATTATAAATTTGTATATCTTGTTTGGATATATATTGGATATATATATAAGTAATTAAACATGGATTCTATTTATAGATAATGTCTTATCTTGTTTTTGTTATAATGTTATAACGAATCTTTATTTTGTTTTGTCTTTTTTTATCATATTCATCTCGGATCGACAAAAATTTAACAATCAAATAAAATGAAAATAAAATTTTTAAAATGAAAATAAAAAAAAAAAATGAAAATAAAATTTTTAAAATGAAAATAAAATTTTCGCGGGCGAATATTTACTCTTTCAATATCTATTTCAGTTGTCGGGTTAACTCATGACCTCTCAGAATCAGAACAGAATAAAAAGAAATGAAGTGTCTCTGGTTGTGTTCCGCCATCCTACCGATAAATCATTAGGATTCGTTTTCAATAGAAATCCTCTGCATTCACGGGTTCCGTCGTCCCCATCGCTTCTCGATTAATGCTTAGGTCTGAATTCTCCAATGGAGCCTTAATTTAATATTTAATAAAAATTTAATATTTAATAAAAATAAAAATTTAATATTTAATAATAATATTTAATAAAAAAATTGTTAATTGTTCTTTAGTCAACCTTCTCAGTCTTTATTGACTTAAGGCTCTTGATTTTTTCTTCGATGAACAGATATTCATCTAATTATTGATGAATCTCTATTGATGCTCTATTACATTGCTCTTTATGAGATGCTTCGTAGACCTTACATATTGGAATCATATATCATTTCATTTCTATTTCTTTTTCTCTCTTTCTCTCATCCTTCTATTTATCCACATACTTTTTTATTTTGCTTCACAATTTAGATATATTCATAATCAGATTGTTTTTTTTTACTTAAACTTATTGCAAAAAAAAAGATTTCAGTTGCTATAATGATATGACCAATATATCATATCTTGACTGATTCTTTGGATCCAGATAATCCGAAGCGATGAGTTGGTTATTAGTGCTATAGTTATTAACTTATACTGTGGTTCGCCCATTTTTTTTTTTGAATCCTAAGCCTAAAAACCCAACGAGTCGCACACTAAGCATAGCAATTATATCAAATGATCAATCAAATTTTTATTTAACCTTATAGAATATAGAATTTAGAACTGCTCATTTTTTTATTGAACATAAAAAAATGAAAGAATTTGTCATTTTTTGTTCTATCGCAGAATAGAACGTAAAGACAAGTAGAGTCTTATTCTTATTATTCTTCATCTATAAATATCTATAAATATCCAAATTTTGATTCCTAATACCCCATAGATAGTTCGAACTCTATAGGAGCAATACTCAATTTTCGCTCCAATCGTTTGTAGAGGAACCCTACCTTCCCGGATCCATTCGACACGCGCAATTTCTTTTCCGTCGATACGCCCTGCAATTTGTATTTGAATTCCTTTTGTATCTGCTTGCTCAGTTAATTCAATAGCCTTTTTCATTGCTTTTCGAAATGAAACTCGATTCTTTAATTGTCCGGCTATAAATTCGGCAAGAATATTAGGGTGCCCGTAAGGATTTGCAATTCTTGTAATAGCAATCTTGAGTTTTCGGTTCATACAATTAAGTTCTTTTTGCACATTCATCTGTAGTTCTTTGAGTTTTCGCGGCCTATCTTCAATTAATAATTTAGGAAATCCCATATAGATTATGACCCGAATTAGATCAATTCCTTTTTGAATCTCTATACGTGCAATTCCCTCGACACCGGAAGATATTCTCATATTTTTTTGTACATAATTCTTGATATAGTCTCTTATTTTTTTATCTTCTTGTAGACCCTCGGAATAATTTTTAGGTTGTGCAAACCAAAGAGAATGATGACTTTGGGTTGTACCAAGTCTGAAACCAAGTGGATTTATTTTTTGTCCCATAATCCTCCACTGCTATATGTACTATATGTATTAGGATATGTCATATTTGTGTTCTTATTTATCCCTTTTATCCC